>NW_026623533.1:836887-848880 GCF_030028575.1 Malurus melanocephalus
ATGTATATATGCTCCATGACTTTTTGGTCTTTATGTCTGAAATTTCTTGCCAACTACATGCTTGATTTTTCAGCTTTCTTATTATATTAAGTTTAATTATCTGGTGTTCAATATTTCTAGGAAATAGAGATGTATTTGTGTGTGTTTATTTTTCTTTTGACAACTTCATCTACTGGTTTTAACTTTAATCCCCATAATATATCCCCATATATAATCCAGGTATAATGGCAAGGGTTAATTCAATACTGAATTAAAAGATTGAGTGCTCCAAGTTTCAGATAAAATGTCAAGAGACGAAGAAATATCTTCTGAATACATTAGTATGACTTGCTATAAAATGTCTATTTGTAAATTAATATAGTTAAAATTCATTAAATTAATCCAAACCTGTTTGTTAAATAAAATACTAGAAACTATCTGTGTATACTGCCCTATTTTATCTTTTTACTGCATGAACCACTCTTCATAATTTCAGAGTATTTTACAAAGTTTCAAGAAACTAGTAGAGGCATATAATGTTTTCAAGCTTTTTTTTTTTTCTTTGTAATTCAGGAATGTCCTAATGATAATGAGAACTGTAATATACCTCCCATAAGTCTCATCTTCCTTATGTGAGACATTCTGTCATGTTGGATTCAAATCTGCCTAACTATCAGAAAGGCCTGGTGTTTTCCTCTTTGCCTTTCAAATTCTGTTCTAACAATAGAAGTACTCACTGAAGAAACCATGGTTACAGTGGGAATAAGTTGTATCTGCATCACTATGAGTTCCTTTTCGTGTTTGCTGTGTCCTTCATTGCAGAAGTGTATGCAGCATCTCCATTAGGAGCAGTTGCTCTGTTGTCTAGAAAACCAGGGAGGGAAGGCAGGAAGAGCAGAGAGACATCCAAGCTATGGTCTTCTTTTGAGAAAAAGAATCCGAGAAACAATTCTTCATCTTCAAAGGTCTAAATACACCCTTGTGACTCTTCAGGAAATGGAAGAAGAGCAGGAAAAAACATGCTGACTTGACATTACTCCTTTTTAAATGACATATCAGTTGTCCTTCCTTCTGCATCACTAATGTAAAGAAAAACCAAGTCCAAATACACACTAGACACTTTCTCCCCAGGATCAGGGCCAGACCAAAAATCAATGACGCTGTTCACAAAGTAAAATACTGATCAGAAGAAGCTTAAATGTGTCAGAATATGATTCTAGATGGTCAGCAAATAAAGCAATGGATATATCGCTTTTCAAAACAAATTAATCATCTCTTCCCCATACATTTCTATTTTCTACACCACAACAGCAAATAGAGCAGAAAACAAAATCTTTCATATTAAAATTTTTCTCAATACAGGATGACATTTACAGCTACAGGGCTTGAATTTCGTTTTCAGGTACTGTTGCATCACATCTGCCTTTTCTTGGGACCATGCATGGATATTCTCTTTCAGTAACTACTTTGGCACCCAGCTTGAAGATAATGAGTCTAATTGTGGATTAATGACATGTTTAGAATTCATTCCTTTAGAAGCAGCTTGGTTTAGTTGTGTGAGGCCTGAGTTGGTTGGACTGCTTCGGGTTTTTTATGCAGAGGAAAACAGAACATTATCACTTCCAATTTTTACATGATACCTACTGTATTTTTCACTATGGAATGGTGAATGCAGTACATTAGGAAAATAAAAAACACACACCTCCCTCCACCCCCCCAAAAAAAACAAAACAAAAATGAGCCACCAAATAGTTCCCAGCACAGCTGTACAGGAAGAGGATTCCTCAGCTCAAAAACCTGAATGAACAAACCCCTCAACAGATTGAGTTCAGGCTTGTTTTGGACAACTAAGGAGTGCTGCTGTACTTGTGGGTAGTGTATTTGTGCCCATTCCTTTTCATTTTTCTGAATTATCATAGTAATTTAAATTACAAATCTTTATTCCTTATGCCTTAATGAGTGGTAGTATGCACTGTGCTAGAGCATAGCATTTAAGATATTTTGATCACCACCAAAACCACCAGATCATTAATGCAAGCTTGTACATAAAAGGAAATTTAACAATTTGCAGAATGATGCCCATTATTTTGGGAGAAAAGGTTGCATACTGAATAGAAAAATTTTAGAATGGTTCAGGAAAGGTGATTTTAAATAATCATAAACAATCCCAATCCTTCCTTTTAATGTCTGCAGGAATGCAAACAGGTTTTGTGTCCATTGTGAATATGCCTACCTTTTCTATCCTCCTATTTTGTGCTGACATGTATGGAATTGTATGAACACTCACTTGAGCTGAGGAGACAACAGTGTCACCTTTCCACCTTTCTTATTGCTGCATCTGCAGAACTCAGCTTGGATGACACCAGCTCTGTGTGGTCAACATCTGTGTGGTTGACTAGAGAGGATGGACTAGCAGCAGAAATGAAGAATAAAAGCAGGATGCAAAAAAGAGGTTAATTGTTAGAATATGAAACATAAAGAAGTTACTTGCGAAGTTGAAAAAGACATGAAATAAAAATGGACAAAAGAAAGAAAATTAGAAGTGTTAGCAAAGGAAAGAAAAAACAAATTAGTGTGACAACATGAGAAACCTGTTTCCTAACCCAGCAACAGAAGTATTGTGAGTACTGAGCTAAGATATTTTACTTCATGAAAGTATCACCTCATTTTTTTTAAATATTAAATCTTTAGACAAGATAATTTGATTGTATATAAAAAAAGTTAAAAGCAGTTTAATGTATTTTATTTTTTGTCTGAGATATTTTAGTATTACTTCTTTTCTATAGTCTAATATGAATGAAGTATTTACATCTCAAAATGGGACTTTTTTTCCTTACACACCAAAGGCAAGTTTTTTAGTTATGCTGTGGTCATATAATAATGCAGCCTTTGTTGCTCTCTAATGTTTTATTCCCTTAGGAAGGTAGAACCTTAGGTTGTAGGTATGAAAAATGTCATTAATCTCTAAACCAAACATCAGTCAAACATCTACAGAGTTTTTTATTCCTTTTTTTACCCTATGCACACATGGAAACATTTCATCTCAAGTTCTGAAGAAAATTTGGAAAGAGCACTAAGGGAAAGGTTTCATCTTTGGAATACATATGTAAATATTTCCTATCTGTAGCTTTCTTGAGGAAAAATTCAATTTAAACTGGAAAAGCTGCAAAAAAATGCTTTCAGAACAGGAAACACAAATTACAGCAAAACTAAAATAGTTTTATTTTAAAAAGTTATCAGAAATAATATAATTCCAGCAAGAACTATAAATTAAATGTGAAAGAAAATGACATTTTTAGAAATAAGTGAGTGAACTAATAACTTGTAATTCAGACATATTTTGTGACCTGTTAAGAAACGACCATTGGTCTTGGAAATATCTTGTAAAATTAACTTTTAATGTGGATATTACATTTCTTTCTACTGCTGAATGTCCCATATCAAATGAGCAATGCTTGAAAACTGGACAGTGTTAGATATGGCTAACACTGGAAGGAGAATGAGAAAGCATGAATGTTCTCACTTGGAATTGTAAGCAAGCAGCAATATCTCCTTGAGTCATACTACTACCTCTAATAAATATTTAACAGTTGGAATATAGCCTTGTCTGGAAACAACATTTGCACTGTTTTAATTAAGATTTTGTCTTTTATCTTCAGCTGAACTATATAGAAAATGAGATTATATGAAGGGCTCTTAATAATTGTGGCTGTAACAAGACTGGATCTAAGAATAGATCTTACAAAGCAGTCTGAAACTAAAAAGGAACTGTACCTGAATTAAAGGAAGAAAATATTTCCATGTTTAAACTCTATAATGCAGAATTTCTTCATGACATAAAAATCTGTATATTAAATTGGTGGGTTATGAGACAAATTTAGGTTTGAGTTCTGTTGCTAAATCTGTTGAAGTAAATTATTCTTTCATGTTGGTATACTTTAGAATTATAGCCAGGAATGGATATTTTATTCAGTAGGTAGATTACATTAGCGAGAGTTGAATTAAAAAGAATTTGGGTCCATGTGATTAATGCTCATATGCAGCTGGAAGAAATATAAAACTTAGTATCATCTGGAGTTTGAAAAATCCAAGCAGCTCCTTGTAGGATATCAGAGTGATCTGGAATAGAAATCAGAACTGCTTAGTAGATGTCTTAATCACAGGAAAACTGTAATTTATTTCAAGAGCAAGTTCCTTTCTACAGTATTTCATGAATTGTGTAAATGGGTTAGTTTGGATATATTTGGTTGTTGTTTCTGATGTTTGGAATATGAGCAGTGGATGATAGTGAGGCTGAAACAAACCTCCCTTTGTAATTTGCAGAGATTTTAAGAAATTTCACATTGTTGTTGTTGTTGTAATTATTTCATTGTATCRGGAGATTGTGGTAAATTACAGAATCATAAAATCATTAAGGTTGGAAAAGACCTTTGCAAGCATTGAGACCAACCATTGACATTGACATAGTTCCAGCACCACCCCTAAGCCATGTCCTTAAGCACTACAAAGTCAATTTTATGGACAAAATTAAAAAAAAAATTCTGATTACATTATTTTTGCAACTCTCCCATATAAAAAGGCATATAACTTAAAAAATTAATTTTCCTGAATTTGTGCTACAATTTTTAAATAGAATGATGCATGCAGGGCTACACCTGCAGAACACCTAAAGATCACAAAAGAAGGTGTTCATTAAGTGTAAGGCCTTAATATGTTAATATGTACATTAACTTAATAGCACTTATTTTGTTCCATATTGCATTCTAATATTTTCTGGTGGAGCAACACCATTTACATTGATTAAAAATCTATTCCATGTTGTTTTTGTCAAAATCTAGAGAGGTGAAAAAATGGCAAAAAGCACTCTGAAACCCCTGTCGTCTGCAAGGCCAGGAATAATTTCAATTTATGGGTAAGATTTACAAAATACTTAAGATCTAATTTGGATTTCAAAATCCCTAGTTCCACCTTGGATTTATGCACCAGTGGTTGCATGTCAGTGAACAGATGAAAAAATTGCCCAAATACTGATTCTGGCTTAAGCAGATAAATCATTACTTTTGGCTTTTCCCTTTAGGCAAATTGTTGCGTAGTTCGGCAGGCTGCACACTCAAGTCAGAGATGCCTATTCTGTGAGATGGCAGGAGGTTTGAGATCCTGGTACTCAGAATTGCATTTGTTTGAATGCTTAAGCATAAGTTTCTTTAGTAGAAAACATTTTCCAGTCAAAACTACCTAAACTTTATGGCAAAACTTGAATCTTGGCCTGCTTTTGCTGATTTCCAGAGATTTGGAATAATATCTGCAGTCTTCTAGCCTGGCTGAATGGTAAAGGGAACAAACAGGACTGAAAACTATGTGAGATAGAAATTCAATACAAGTTTGCTAGGTAACTAACAATGATGCTATATTATTCAAATTCGGATTATTACTGCAATGCTGAATAATTTGGAAGACTCATTAAGTGAAAAATAATGAGCTGCTAATGGAAGAAATGTAAATCACAGTAAAAAAACCTCTCACAGTAACATCAGAGATTTTTGTAAAATAATTTTACGGTTTTTATTTGCATAATTAACATATGAAGTTAGCATGGTTATAAGTACATCTAATTAAATATAATGCTCAAATATAATGTGAGGAGTCCTGCCCCTGAGGAAAGAGGAGCAGCAGAGAAGTGTGACGAACAGCCCCCGTTCTCCATCACATACAACTCTTGTGAAGAAAATTTGGATTAAAGTTAAGGCTGGGAAGAAGGGAGGGCTAGAAGATGTTTAAAAGATTTGGTTTAATTTTTCATCATACTCTGTTTTCATTGGTAATAAAATACTTTCCCAAAGTCGAGTCTGTTTTGCCCATGATGGTATTGGGTGAGTGATCTCTCCTTGCGTTTATCTCAACCCTAAAGCCTTTTGCTATATTTTTTCTCCCCTGCCCAAGACACCAGCTGAGGTGGGGAAAAATAGAACAGCCTTGGTGGGCACCCGGTATCCAGCCAGGGTCAATCCACAAGAATTGGGTGTGTCGCAGTAGGTGATCAGGGCACTTTCTCTGCTAACTGGGAATTCAGACAAGCTGGATCAATATTTTCATGGAGCAGTCAACTGTAATTCTGGTGAGACAGCATCTCTGTTAGTTTCCAGCTGAGATGGGATGATTGTAGTGAATCTACAGATACTGGTTATTTATATTGATTCTTGTATTCTGTTAAGTGTTACTGTACTTTTGTGTTGTCATGATTTTGTACCAAAATTCATTCAATTTCCCAAGCTTTTGTGTGACTCAGGTCCTCAATAACCTTCCTGTTGTAATCCTGAATGAAAAAGAAAGAACCACAGTGAATTCTAATAAGTTGCTTAATTAAAAGTCAGTGCAAACTGTAGACTGTTTTCCAGGACGCTGTGGTAGACAGAAATGGTTGTGCTAGGGTGAAGTTAAGAAAAATTTCTGGAGCTTGTATTTACTATAATTGACTAAATAAAACACAGATATAACACCAGCAAACCAAACTTACCACATTCCATACCGTTCACATTCCCAGTCTGAAACAGATAGCATTTTCCACTACTTGTTCTGACAAATAGGGCGTCAAATGCTTTTGCATGTCTTAGGCTTTTATAGCACCAGAGTATTTGCCAGCTTTGTCAGGTGTGAGTAGTGAATGTCAAGTGGATTTATCTGGGCATTCAAAGCAATTCTTTCATGTGCTCTGCTTTCATTTATAGCTTCAGTTGACTAATTCAGTTGACTAATTTGCAGAGTTGTGCCATTTTTTCCATCAAAAATGAATCAGTCATGCTTAGAGTGGGTGTGTCCTCACCCAGCACACAGGGTAGAAACCAAGATAAGCTTCTCACAGCATCAAAATTACCATTTTATGTTTTCTGGCTTGCTAGCCACAAGTTAAAACAAGGAGCATATAGATCCACTGCTAGGAAAAAGGATTTTTCTTATAAATGTATATGTTTTTAATCCATTTGAAAGATGACTCATTGCCTACTAATGTTTTTTTACATACCTAACAATTATTGTTGTTTTCCAGTTGAGTTTAGTGTAGCAGTAAAGAAAATGCATTGTTTGGAACCTACGTCACAAGCCTATCCACATACTTCTACAGTTTCCAGGACTGAAGCAGAGTTTCTCTAATGATGTAATAGCTATATTAAAACAAAAATAAAGATGCAAAGTTTTCTACTGCTTTAAGCAAGGAAAGGAAATGGTGCCCATAACTAGCTATAGTGCTCCAATAAACATTATAATAAATAATTCTGCCTGAAGCGCGTGGAATCAATGCCAACACTGTATGTAGACAAATACTGCCACAGTAGCAGAATCTCCACTTACTCAAAAGTATGTCATTTTTTAAAAATAACTTGCCTACAGAATGGGTTAAGTCCTCTGAAAGAACATCTTTGTCTCTCCTTAAAAGAGCACACTCAGGATACACATAAATATTGATCATCTATTTTTACTTTATGAGTCATAACTGGAAAATATTAAATGACAGCCTAAAAGAAGATAGGACAGTTTGGTCATTGTATTCATCAGTAAAATAAAAATAAAGTGCAAACATGTTACTTTGTGATAGATAGTTGAATCTGTTCTTAGTTTAACCCCAGATTTAGAAACATTGCTTAAAAATTGTAAACTACCCAAAGTAAGAATAGTATTGTGAATAGAAAAAAAAATGCGTATTGACCTGAATATTTATGCTTGTTATTTAAGTTAAATTACTGTTTAGATCATGGGAGGCTATTAGCACGAAAAGTGAAAGAGCTTGCTTGATAATCAGTAGAACCCGAGTGTTACATTCTCATTTGCTCAAAATGAGAATCTGCAGACTGTCATGGTTTTACTTGGTCCGATTTTTGGTGGTGGGGGGATGGGACCAAGAAACCACAAAGATGGCTCCTGTGAGGAAGTTCTAGAAGCTTTCTCCTTCTTCTCCAGCGAAAGGAGCCCTGCCCCCTGTGTTTTAGAGCCAATCCATTATGGCTCTGAGGTTGATGGACAGGCTGCCCATCAGACCTGGGCCAATTGCACAGGTTGGTTACACCTCTGTGATGACGTATTAACTAGTACTTAAGAAGAATTTAAAACAAGATAGAGGTGGCCGCCATGTAGTTTTAGGTTGTTAGTATGTAGTTTCAGTATCATGCACTGGGGAAAAACAGAGCAGGAGGATGAGGAGATGTAAGAAGAAAAATGGAGACTCAAGATCACAGTAAGGAGAAGATGGGATTGGCTTGCTGTGCTGTTGCTATGGTTCTCGAGCATGGAGAAAATAAGTTGTTCTTGAAAGGACTATTTCATCAATGAGAGACCTGTATAGAAAAGGAGAGTGACCTTGCTCTGAGAAAAAAAAACACCTGGCCTTTGAGGACTGGACTGAATTGATCAGGAGCCAAAAAGGGGGAAGAGGCTTGCCCCCCCCCCCCCATTTGAAGTGAGTTGATGCTAAGAAGAAATTGTGTTCTGCGGGGAGGGAAGAGGTGCCCCCGCCCTACGTCTGAAGTAAGTGGATGCTTAGAAGAAGCTGTGTTCTGCCAGGAGATTTGTGATAGTGGTCTTACGCCGCCGAAACAACGCAGTTTGGCCTTGAAGGACATTCTTTCTTTTCTCCTGCGAGGTAAAGAAAATACTCCCTTGCCACCAGCAGTTATACACTGGCTGTTTCTTGGGAAAAAAAACTTTCACAGCTGGGAGCTGTAAGAATGCTCCTCCTATGATGCTGGACAACAACTGTAATGAGTGGTTTGATCTATGTTAGACTTTCATTCCTGCCCCCCTTTGTGTGCGGGAAGACATGGGGGGTGGAGAGGGAGGGCCTGGGAAAGGGACGGGTCCCGGAAAGGATAACGGGTGTCTTAAAATGTCCATTTTTATTTTTCTTCTTGTAAATTTGTCCCTATCTTTGTTCCCCTCCCCGGTGCAGTAGTATTCTAGTAGTTTGTAGTAATAAATCTATTTTGCAACTTAAGTTATTCAGCCTGTCTGACCATTCTCTGGAGCACATACGTATCTTTCTCTCAATTATATTATCTGAGAGCCATAAATTTTTGTGTTAATTGGGCTTTTGCCCTCCCTTCTGCCCTCTCCAGTGGGGGAAAGGAGAGAACGTCTTGGATGCAGTGCTTTTTGGCTTTCAGCACAGTCCAAACCACGACATTTTTGGCGCTGTGACTCGGATTGGGAAAAATCAGGTTTAAACCCACGACACAGACCAAAAGAGTCTATGGGGAAAAGATTCAACATATAAAGGAAGACGACCTAAAGATGCCCCAGTAGGATTTTTAGACTGAGCAAGTAATGGCAATTAGAAACCGTAAAATTAAATTCTGTTGATATAAGGGCTTGAAGGAAAGCCAACAGAAAGAGTACATACATGTAGAGTTCTGTTACTTTTAATTCCTTTGAGTGCTGTAAATCAGAGGTTGCTTGGAGGACAGGCTGTAATATTGAGCCATATTAGTATTCACAGGTCACAAAAGTAAATTTTTGCAGCGCTAAGGACTGTAGTTTGACTAAATAGAAATGGAAAATCAGTCAGAGAGACTGAATAAATGAAAAGTCATAGTCTGAAAGAAAAGATACATCTGAAAAAACTAGAATAATTTACAATTCCATGCAGTATATACAGAAATGTAGGAATTTTTCTATGATGTATTATTAAAGATAGGGCACTTATTACAATAGCAAAGATTATTTTGTAGTTTGCATTCTTCTGTAATTTGTCTTTCTGTCATTAACTTCCTCTGTCACCTTTGGAAATCAGTGAAGCCTAGATCATCAAATACATTTTGGGATCAATAGATTTTGTTAAGTCACTGATGCTTAAATTTCTTTAGAATCTCAGCGTTATTAGGACACACAATTGTCTACTTAGTACAAAGAGTTCATGATACTATTTGATATAATTCTCTGAATTAGCCCCTGGATCATAGATACAAATGGAAGATACACAAGTTTCTCAGTGAAAAGGAAAGTCTTGGATCAGGCAAATATGGGAAGAAGCCTTTCATAGAATAGTTCATTGTGAGGACACTTTTAAGAGAAGGGTTTCCTGTTTTAGCATCTCTTTTCTAATTTAACTTTTCTCCTTGTTTTCCCTTTTACAGAGATAACTTGTGTAGCACAGCCAAAGACTTCTATCATGTTGAACCAACAATCCTACTGTGCAAGTTTTGTAATTGCCAATTACCTGAAACAAACCTGAGAAGCCAAATGTATTTGACTCTCAGTATCTGATTTATCTCTCCACAGGCAATCTTACATCCACATTGCAACTAGAGGCATGATTGCAGCAACTATAACTAAGCTTAAGCTTGCTTGCATCCAGCTAGCTGAAGCAATCATTGCACAAAAGTCATACCTGTAGTTAAGTTTCTGAAAGTATGTTCTCATAGGCCCACCAGGAAACCTGAGCTGACAATTTTTGACTGCTTTACACTACTGAGTTTAATCTATGTTAGATATATCTTTTCAGGCTGTACTCATGCATCTCATGTGAAAGGTCTGCACGATCCTAGATGGATAGATAGATTCAAAGAATACTGGCCTGAGGGTGATTTTAAAAATACTAATTTTATAGCCTTAGTATTTCATGTTTGTTATAAACAGAATGTAAGTTAAATGGGCAAGTGAGAATTTTTTTCAAGTTTTTGAAAAAAGAGGCTTACATTTTTAAAAACTGTGGTCTGTGTCACTGCTATTATAATAATCACAGAATCACAGAATCACAGAATTACCAGGTTGGAAGAGACCTTCAAGATCACCGAGTCCAACCTCTGTCCTAACACCTCAACTAAACTAAGTCATGGCACCGAGCGCCACATCCAATCTCTTTTTAAACACGTCCAGGGATGGTGACTCCACCACCTCCCCAGGCAGGCCATTCCAATATTTTATCACCCTTTCTGTAAAAAAGTTTCTCCTAATATCTAACCTGTATTTTCCTTGGCGCAACTTAAGACTGTGTCCTCTCTGTCAGTTCTTCTGTTCTGTCAGTTGTTGCCCGGAAGAAGAGACCAACCCCCACCTCACTACAACCACCTTTCAGGAAGTTGTAGAGAGTGATAAGGTCACCTCTGAGTCTCCTTTTCTCCAGGCTAAACAACCCCAGCTCCCTCAGCCGTTCCTCCTAGGGCTTGTGTTCCAAGCCCTTCACCAGCCTTGCTGCCCTCCTCTGGACACGCTCAAGTGTCTCCACGTCCTTCCTGAACTGAGGGGCCCAGAACTGGACACAGTACTCAAGGTGCAGCCTCATCAGTGCCGAGTATAGGGGAAGGAYGACTTCCCTGCTTCTGCTGGCCACACTATTCCTGATACAGGCCAGGATACCGTTGGCCTTTTTGGCCACCTGGGCACACTGCTGCCTCATGTTGAGTCAGCTGTCGACAAGTACCCCCAAGTCTCTTTCTTCCTGGGCACTCTCCAGCCACTCTGTTCCCAGCCTATAGCGTTGCAGGGGGTTGTTGCGGCCAAAATGCAGAACTCGGCACTTGGACTGGTTRAACTTCATCCTATTGGACTCAGCCCATGTATCCAACCATTCCAGGTCTCTCTGCAGAACCCTCCTACCCTCCAACAGATCAACACACACTCCCAGTTTAGTGCCATCTGCAAATTTACTAATGAAAGACTCAATACCCTCATCCATGTCATCAATAAAAATATTAAACAGAGCTGGTCCCAGTACAGACCCCTGAGGGACACCACTGGTGACTGGCTGCCMGCTGGATGCAGCACCATTCACCACCACCCTCTGAGCCCGGCCTTCTAGCCAGCTCTTAACCCAGCGAAGAGTGCTCCTGTCCAAGCCGTGGGCTGCCAGCTTTTCCAGGAGTATGCTGTGGGAGACAGTGTCAAAGGCTTTGCTGAGGTCTAAATAGACAACATCTACAGCCTTTCCTGCATCCACCAGGCGGGTTACCTGGTCATAAAAGGAGACCAGGTTGGTCAAACATTACCTACCCCTTCTAAACCCATGCTGGCTGGGTCTGATCCCCTGTCCA
>NW_026623533.1:849601-876391 GCF_030028575.1 Malurus melanocephalus
CAGTAAAGACCGAGGCAAAGAAGTCATTAAGCACTTCCGCTTTCTTCTCATCTGCAGTTACTAAATTCCCTTCCGCATCCAATAGACAACAAAGGTYRGYCTTGCCCTTCCTTTTTTCATTAATATATTTGTAAAAGCATTTTCTATTGTCCTTCACAAGGGTTGCCAAATTGAGTTCATASTGASCTTTGGCCTCCCTAATTTTTTTCCTACATGCCCTAGCAGCCTCCTTAAATACTTCCTGAGAGACCTGACCCTCCTTCCAAAGATGATATATCCTCTTTTTGTTCCTAAGTTGCTTCAAAACCTCATTGTCCATCCAGGATGGACGTTTACCTCGCCCACTCATCTTTTGTCACACTGGAACAGTCTGTTCCTGGGCCCTCAAGATCTGTCTTTTGAAGTATGCCCACCCTTCCTGCACTCCTTTGCTTTTAAGGGCTGCTTCCCAAGGAACTCTCTGGCTAAGTCTCTTAAATAGGTTAAAGTCTGCCCTCCTGAAGTCCGATGTAGAAGTCTTATTGATGTTCACCCTCCTTTCACCAATTATTGAGAACTCAATAATTCCATGGTCACTATGCCCCAGTTGTCCTCCAACCACCATATCTCCCACCAGCCCGTCTCTATTTGTCAACAATAAATCTAGTATAGCCTCTCCCCTGGTGGGCTCACTCGCCAGCTGCAACAGAAAATTGTCCTCCACCCACTCCAAGAACTTCCTGGACTGCCTCTTTTCTGTGTATTAAGTTCCCAGCAGATGTCCAGTAGGTTAAAGTCACCTATGAGGACAAGGGCTGGTGACGCTGAAACATTCTCTAGCTGCTTATAGAATAGGTTATCCACTTCTTCATCCTGGTTGSGTGGTCTGTAACAGACTCCCAGTAGGATGTCAGCCTTGTTGGCCTTCCCTTTAATCTTTACCCATAGGCATTCAACTTCATCATCATTAGTTTCAATGTCCATGGCATCAAAAACTTCCCTAATGTAAAGGGCCACCCCTCCACCTCTTCTCCCTTTTCTGTCTCTTCTGAAGAGCTTGTAGCCATCCAGTGCAGTGCTCCAGCTDTGTGAGTCATCCCACCATGTTTCCATGATGGCAATCACATCATAGCTTTGTTGTTGTACCATGGCTTCCAGCTCCTCTTGTTTGTTACCCATGCTGCGTGCATTAGTRTACATGCACTTCAGCTGGGCTACTGTTTTCACCCTTAACTCAGGCTTACCATSCTTGGGACTGTTTCCAGAGAGCCCAGCTGTATCCCCTTCCCCCTTCGAACCTAGTTTAAAGCCCTTTCAACGAGTTCAGCCAGTTCATGAGCTAAAAACCTTCTGCCCTTAACAGAGAGATGGAGCCCATCTGGTTCTAGCAGACCAGGTGCTGTAAAGGTTTCCCCATGATCAAAAAACCCAAAATTCTGCTGATGGCACCAACCCTTGAGCCACTTGTTGATAACGTGGGCTCTCCTATTTCTTTTGTCATTTTTCTCTGCCATCAAGAGGACTGAGCAGAACACTACCTGAGCTCCTGCCCYATTCACCACTTGACCCAGTGCCCTAAAGTCCCTTTTAACTGCCTTGATGCTCCTCCTCTCAATCTCATCACTGCCAGCCTGGAGTATCAGCAGTGGATAGTAATCAGAGGGCCAAATCAGCCCAGGTAGTCTCTCGGCAATATCCCGTACCCGAGCCCCAGGGAGGCAGCAGATCTCCCTGTGGGATGGGTCCGRTCGACATATGGGGCCCTCTGTTCCCCTAAGAAGGGAGTCACCCACTACCACTACCCTTTTTTTCTTTCTAATGTTACAGGTGGTGATCTGTCTGACAAGTGTCTCACGACTGGGAGGATCACTGAACAGATCATTCTCCTCTGTGTCCTCTAGTTGATCTTCTAGATCCAGGGCCTCATACCTATTCTGAAATGGCACCTGGGTAGGTGAGGGGGGTAGGGAAGAATTTCTACCACCTCCTCGAGTGGGGACCCATTCCCTCTCCCCTTCATCTGCCAGGTGTCCTCCAATTGCCTGACAGGGAGAGGCATAGGAGTCCTCTGACTCCTGGTGAGCCTCCCTCAAGGATGGAAGCGCAGAGCTCCACCAGTCTATTTCCCTTTCACTTTCCCTAATACTCCTTAGTCTTTCTACCTCCTCCCTGAGCTCAGCCACCAGTGAAAGCAAGTCATTCACCTGGTCACACCGCAAGCATGCTCTTCTGCAACGTCCCCTGGTACCGCCGATAGGCTCAAACACTCCGCACAGGAATGGGYCTGGACAGGCACATCCTTTTTGGAGGGGTCTATTTGGCTACAACACTTGTAGCATTCCCATAATCATAGTGTAGGAAGAGATGCTTCAGTAAAGGCATTTTTTTCAAACCAGAAAAAGGATGTTGGGGGGAGTAATTTTGAAAGGTTATTTGAGGAGGTGTTGGCTTTTAATTTCCAGTCACGTTTTAGCATTACTCCACAGCATAACTGACGAGAAGAATGACATGTAGTTATGGTTATGCATATGGTTACATATGTGGTTATGTATATGGTTATTTTCTCTGCTGAAGACACTTAGTGAGTTGTTGCATAATATAAATGAGTTATTTTCATACACTGCATGAATGATACGTTAATATGTTATGATGTACGGTCTTCTTAAAGCAATGACTTTTAAGATATTCAGTTTCTTCATCAGAAATAATTTAATTTTCCTTGTCAGGACCAAACCCAGATTCTTTTATTAATTTTACCATTAATTATGTGATTTTTTTTATTATTTTCCAAAATTTAATAGGATTTAAATAGTAAAACTTAACAGTAGACAGGGAGATGAGAATTGAAAGATATTACTTTTTAAAACCATGATGTTTTTCAAAATGAACACCTGAGCTCCCATCATATTTAGCATTCCTTTCTAAGGAGAGGATTTTTGAAAGTTCTGGATTTTTTATCACAGTGTTTAATTTAATAGGGAAAAATCTTCAAAATACTTCTCAAATTTCTGCCACTAATATGTTAGTAAGGCTTTTCCTTTAATTATTTTAAAATATATTTCTGAAATAATTTTTTTACTCTCAAATAATGTTCTTTTATAATAACCATTTGAGATTCTTTCTACTCCTGGTACCTCCACTTATCTTCTTTAAAAGAATCATTTGGAGTCCTACTTCAGTTATTTAAACTACAATCAGTGATAAAAGTTATGCATCAAGCACATTTCAATTCTATCAGTTTAATCTAGAGAAAACTATCAATGGCTGTATAGAGTTACTAGTTATTCAATTCTTAGTTCTTCTCCTATTAATTTTTTTTGTTGTAAAATAAAATCACTACAAGTGGGTGAATTTTTGTATTTCCTCTTGTTCAAGTATTGTGAGGAGTGTCATGATTTCACTATACAGTCACAGTTTTAGAAGCACCCATTTATCTAAAAGATTCTCATATCTATAAGTTGGGGCATTAATTTTACATACCAGAATTTATATGGTTMTAAAATGTTGGTTGAAATTGTTATTGTTTAATATTTGCATTATAAAATATTGGATAAAAGTGTTTGAGAAATAGTTATCAGTTTAGGACAAGTACAATGCTTTTGAGAGAAGCACTGGTGACTTAGGTGAGAAACTTTAATTTTCTGTTGGTGGGAAGTTCTGGTGGAAAAATACTCAACCACTTCCTAATGTGAGCATTTTCATCATTGTTACCATCAGTGCAGTTTACAGTTCAGTTCAGGATGTGGGTATTGAAGGATTTTCTGTAACATGTGCAGGAATTTCTGCAGTCACATGCACATCACTGCTGAGGCACCAGTGGAGCTGCTGTCCCTGCCTCCTGGTTGAGGAGCCACAGTGCACTGGAGCACCTGCCTGCGACAGCTCCCTCTAAAACACCCACTGGCTCCCCAGAGAGCCTCACTTCCTGACCACCTTCTTTCCAAATATCTTTCCAGCTGCCTCATGACCTCCCTTCCCTCCCAAGCTACTGCTTTCATTAGAGAAGGACCCTGAACATCACCATTAGCAGATTTACGCCCTCTGCAAAGCTGTCATTGCTCRGCCATTCCATCTCACGACAGGCTGGCGTGGAGGGTGTGCAGTACTGCGCAGTCACTGCTGTCAGCACATTCAGAGCACGGCTCAAGCCCCACAGATTTCACATAGATTAGGAGACAGATTTTACCAGGCTACTTGATCTGCTTGGTAGACAAAACAAAAATGTGGCAGACAAGAAGACATATTCTGCTACAGCCAAGCAGGATCCGCACTCTACTCTGCAATTGAATGTTTCACATTTGTAGGTATGAAATTCAGAATACTCACAAAACTTCTAATGGAAAGACAAAGACATGCTAATTTGAAAATATGCATAGTTTTTCCTTCCCATGTATTTCAAGAATTCGAAGTTGGATGTTTCTATGCAAAGGAATCACAGGAATTTTGAAAAATTAGAATTTTTAAAAGACGACAGTTTTTAAAAAGCTTGAAAATTTTTAAAATAGCTTAGTCAACAACCCTAGTAAGACAATACCCAACTATATGAACGAAGCTAACACTCTGAAATGGGAGAAATTGTTAAAATTTACTTGCAAATTATAGAAATTGCTTCTGAGGGGCCTCCTTGGGGAAATTAATGCTCAGGCCTGTCCTAGAATAAAAAATAGTCATCTTTCCACTTCCCCTTCTTTATATTATTAGTGGCAGGATTCTGAAATCAAGGCCATTTTACCCCCTTCCCAAAAAAGAATATTATTAAATAACTCAAATTATTTTGCAGCTTTTTTTGTGCATACAAATTCTCACATTTATTCAAAATCCATGCACTTTACAACAAACCTTTGCTCTGATAGTTGATTTAATATTTGCTCTTGAAATGTAGCAAATAAGTGCACAAGCACTTGAGATTACTGGTGTGTTCTGTGTATTCCAGGTCATAAAACCAATCAGCATTTTGTTGCCCATGCCATTTGACAGAGAGTCAGGAGAATATTTGATCCTGGTACCAATTAACTCAACTGAAAACTGTCAACAGTGCATTTAGTTATCAATGAAAAGTGATTAACTATTTGGGAATGGAAGATATTTTCCAGAAGAAAATATTTTAAAAAACTGTATCTCACAATAAGTAACATTTCTAGGCATTTAATTTTATTTTAACTCATATTTCTTCTGTTTAATTTAAAGAAAATATTCATTCATCTTGCAGATGGTGTGCTGGAAACAAATAACCTGATTTCCTGTCCTGTTTACCCATAGAAACAGTGTTCCCATATTGTAATCATTCAGCAAAAGATCCATTCTGAGATTTCCTGAATTAGCTGAAAGATTTTAGTTTAATACATTCATCATAAGAGATCAACAAGCAATAATAAGACACAGCTATTTAAATTTTTAAGGTAGTTTAAACATTGATTAATTAATTGGACAACTTCGTTGATGCTTGTAGCAGATGTTCACATATTCTTAAGCAAGGAATCTGCCTTCAATGCAATTCCTACTGATTACGTGGCATTTTCTCTCATGCAATCTTGCAAAAGAGTACAAAAAGTGCTACAAGCTGCTCCAAAGGCAAGACTGGATCATATCAAAGTCAACTGCAAGATCTCTTGAGGCAGGGTATCTCTTTTTTGTGTAGTCTTGTAAAATCTTATGCAATGAGATACAGAGGGCATGTTGATATATGGCTCAGATCTCTGTGTACTGTGTTCTCTATGTGCTGCAAAAATAACAGAAGACTTGGAAGAGCACTATGATGGCAGCATGAATCATTGCATAAACATGTTGTGAACCATTCTTGAACAGTTAGAAATTTCTAAAAAAGTGGTTTAAATGACATCACTAGCATTCCAAGAGCATTCAGAGCATGCATCCATTCCACAAGCATACAGAGAAATTGTGTTCAACCTAGGAGGTTTTTTGAGCAAGAATACAAAAAACTGAAAAGGTTTTATAGCCAGTGATGTATGAGAAACATTCCAGTCAGCTTTGTTTTCCCTACTGATAATCTGAATCCCTTTGCRCTGAAACAATGAAGGTCAGTTTTGAAATGAGTGCAAAGTGAGACTCAAACTCAGGCTTTTGGTTATACAACAAAAATCCTCAGCCCCACTATAACTGCATGTTTTATGGAAATGTGTGTACCTAGTTGCAATATGTTTGGAAAAGCTGGGATGATATGATTTTATTTAAAACAGCTGCAATTTTTGGACTGCTATATTTACTTTGGAAGCTGTTTTCGTTAGCCTGATCTCAGTAAGCACCTGTTCAGGAACTTAAGGTCCCATATCTCCTGTTCTTTTCTGAGGAATTCCCTACTGGAATGCTTGYCCATCATTGGTGTTTTATCATTCCTCAATTTCTGGCCTTCTAAAACTTCAGTTGTTTCCTCTGTGTCTCCTTGAGTGTCGAAAGTTGTGAAATTTGTAGTGTGATTGTGTTTTACTCAGATTTTGATGGCACCATCTTGAAAATGACATGATGCAAGGGGAGAACCCAGAATGCTTAGCTGAGTGAAGACCCTGCATCCAAATCAGTTTTTTCATAGATTCATGTATGCTTGACTATTGTGAGACACCTCCTCTGCCTTCGCCCAACATTTGCTCATACCATTGGCCAGTTTTGATGAAATTTGCCGCTTCAGAATATTTAAATATTATTTAAGTATTTATGAAAAYAGATAGTTGCACATAGGAAAGATATCCTATTAGTGTTCCCATGGAGAAAAATGCTAATATGATCTCTCCTTAGTACACATAGGGCAACACAATAAAATATTTGTTTTGAAATAAGAACATATGAATATTGCAATCCCTTCCTGAAAGCATTACCAAAAGCAAAGTTTCACTGAAGGTTATCTTTTCTTTTTTTTATCATTACATCAGTGGACTTCAAATGAATTTTTGATCATTAACTGAACAGAGTTAACAGCCGATTTTCGAAGGAATTGCCAAGTGATTCAGGCAAATTTGGTAATCAAAGTGTTCACAAAATGAGATTGTTCAAATCACTTGCTTCCACACATCTTGTCTAAATCCAGTTACTTCCAATTCTACAAAACACGATTTTTCATTTTTTTCATCTTTGGACTTTTGTAAACCAAAAGGATGCACTCATATATATAATTTGAATTGTCCATACTATCTATAAAGTCAAAGTAGTTATGTACAAGATTGCTTATTTAGAATATTGTTTTATTTCAAAAAAGGAAAAAAAAATCAGAAGAATTCTGTAAATCCTAGCTGGATTTTATACATACCTTCCAATTTAACATATTCCATGATTCTGTACTATAAAACAACCATCATTGCTAACTAAGTTAATTGTTTTAGTCAGAAACTTCAGCCATAAATCGTTTTAACTACATTAAAAAGATTTCACCGCTGAGATAATGAATTTATATAATTTTAAATATAACACATTCCATGATTACACTCTGTATGTGGTATATCTGTTTGTTTCCCCTGGAGTGAAGATACATCGAATTTATTGTTCCTACAAGCTTCATGAAAACTGCTGTATAGGAAACAAATGCTGCTAGTGAGAAACAAGCTGAGCCTGACCTGCATATTTCTGATTATCATTTTTGCTTTCCCCTTTATTTCACATACATGTAGCCTATTCTCGGAAGCAGGGGGTTAATGATATATTTCCACTGTAGTCCGTTGGTTTGTCCTTTTTAAATTATTTTTCCTCTTCCTTGTTTTACTCTATACACAAACTACAGTTTCATGGTTTTCACAATTTCCTGACACTCCAGTCTCTACCTGAAAGACAGAGAGAAGCCACCCAACAGACATCCTTTCTGAGAACCAGCATGGCTTGTCACCATGGGGTCCTTTTCCTCCCCATGGGWGCGCATTGAACAAAATAATCATCATGTAAATTTACTTCTTTGTAATTAGCTATTTTTATGATTCATTTCTAGTTGTCAGTAGAATTGTAAATTTCATATGAGACTTATAGCATGGAATTCCAGTGCCCTAGGGTAGGCCAACCAGTTTTCTGTTTGTTAAGCCTTTATGTCCTTAACATGTAATTCTTAAGTGCAGTAAAATGAACACAATAACAAAGATTTCTATGGATTATCTCAATTCTATTTGTATTTGTTTTCTTTGTCAATACATTGGCAGTTTGCTGCATAGCACAAATACTGCCTGCCAGAGTTCAAGGAGTGTTTGGACAATGCTGTCAGGCACGTGGTGTGATTCTTGGGGTGCCCTGCAAGGACCAGGAGTTGGGCTCAATGATCCTGATGGTCATTTCTAACTCAGCTATTCGGTGATTCTATGATTTCTCACAGCAGCAGACTTTGGCTCTTTTTTTTTTTTTTTCCTTAGGCTATAGTAGTTTGGCTTTTAGCTGTTTTTGAAAACTTCTGAAAAAGTATTTAATTAAATTTTTTTCTTACCTATTTTGTTCCATTCATCAAACTTTTGTTGTCTTTCAAAACTGGTTAAATGTCTTCTATGTGAAAATTGAAAAGCACAGGACACAGCTTTTTAACATCCAGGTTTGACAAAGTACTAGCGAAGTGAAAGAGCACTTCTCAATCTGAATTGCATATCCAGTATTCACAGGAAAAAAAAATTGATATATTCCATAGGGCTGCAAGAAAACCCAAGATAATTTTCCTCTGATTCTGGCGATAGGCCAGTAATTAATGATAGTGATGGTGATGGTGATGATGGTGATGTCTCTGCCTCCCCCAGAACACGTGCATAGTGAATGAAATCCACAGATTCAGCCTCAACTATTCTTCTTCCTTCCAATGGATATTCCCTGAGACAATATCAGGCCAGAAGAGGTCAGAAGACAGCTTATTCCAGAGACAGTTCTCAACAGGCAGCATGGACAAAACTTCACCGAGCTCCTCTATGTCATCTTCCAGCATTATTCTCCAACAGGTTTTAAACTTCTAAACACTCTTGTGCCCTCACCATGGCACAGCTGATAAATGCGTTCAGTTTCTTTAAATGAAATAGCCCCATTCTGATGGACTACAGCACATGCCTCACATTGTTGCACTCAAAATAAATTGGAAAGGATAAACAGAATTGGGAGAGAAAGAGAGGGGTGAAAATTACCTTCAGACCAATATTATGAAATGTGAACACTCAACTACTCATGTGCCCTCTGGCATCAGTGTCAACACCAATCCCTAGGTCTCTCAGCACTACAGCACTACTATCTCTTATAGGAATATAAAGACAGCTTCCCATTTACCGTCCTCCACTTGTGCTACCCAGTCTACTACTTTTGAGGCAAAATGTTGGTTAGTACCATTCAGTTCAACTGTTCATAGCCAACAGATGTTTTCTGGAAGGCTCTGATTAGTGATGAACAGACTAAACAGGAAGTTCACCATCATCATCATCATCATCATCACCATCATCATCATCATCATCATCATCATCATCATCATCATCATCACATCAGGTACAAGCAGTGTATTGAAGAAAAAGGTATTTAAAATAAAAGACTGCCTACACAAATGCCAGTAGTCACAGCTGAACTTCACTGTTTGGTAAATCTACCCAGTTTCGCTACTTCTTTATCAATCCTTAGAATAGTCCTTACATTCCTTTTCCATTTTGAGTTTCACTTTTGACTAAACTATTTCTTAGCTTGTTTTTGGGTTTCTGAGTTTTTGGGATAGTTTAATAATTCAGGGGGCTGAACTAGCCTTTTCAGTGACTCATTTTCAAGCTACCCTCAAGTGTTTGCTGTGGGATGCTATTCTGAGTCACTGTTTTGCCTTCCCACTTGCTTACCAATAGATATCCTGATTTAACTTTTAATGAAAAATGACATTCTCCTGAAAGAAGTCTGATGGGAAATGAGTCAGGCTGAAGAACTTCTGTTATAGATATACTTTTATTCATTAAGATCCACCTATGGTCACTCAATGCAAGATTTTTTTTTGTTTTCTCTTTACTTTTAACTCTTTTTTTAATTACCTCATTAAAAAAAGAAAAAAAAACACATTTAAAATAAGATAGCCTCTTTTCAGTTCAGTGACTATGGTAGAAAAATCTGTATCACACCTATTACTATACACACAGCAGAATAACCTAATTGACTTCATGTTATCAGAATTGACTTTGTATTATCCGAAGCTACAGCTTCTCATAGCAAAGTATTTTTGTCATTATTGACACCGCCAATAAAGTTAGTGGTATTCATATCCGGTCCTGGGGGTCCATAAAAGCACTATCCAGATAAGTCCCTTTTATATCTAACTGCAAAGTAGGTTTGAATGAAAAAAATAATCTCTTCTATCTTTCTATCTCTTCTTTTTTCCTAAAGTGAATCAAATCCTTACTGTCTAATTCTGTCTTAGAGCTCTCTTCCACATATATATATATGAACAATTTAACAACACAGTCCATTCTTCAGTAAAGGTATCTAGATGGGAAATTACACTAAACTTCAGAGTTGGTTGGTATTTCTGTATAATTGAGCCAAATTTTTAAGGGAGTTGCATAAAACATAAAAAAATGAGTATTTCTTGCATTGTTATGAGTTGTTCTTTGAGCAGATGCAGAGCTTTGAATAATTGCAGTGTACTGATTGCACTTCTGCCTGCTAAGCTCTTTCCTTCATTTATCTAAGCCCTGCCTTGTCAGATAAACTGGCATCAAAGCATTCTCTTAAGAGAAATTAAAATACTTAAGCTCTCAATTAAGCTACCATGTATTTTAATGGAATAAGTTCTCAATCAACAGAAAGATAAATTTAGTTGCTTGGTTATTTGCTTCTATGGTGCATCTGTGCCATTGCTTATGTGAATGTAACTAGTATGCAAAAAATCTCATTGCATATCTCAATTTATTTCTCAAGTCTCTTTACAAATTTGCATTGTTTTACCTCTTCAGTTCTGCTGTGCACTACAAATTTATTTAGTGTTGAGCTTACACCAAAGGAAGTCCTGACAAAGAAAGAGGAAAAGCAGACATGCACAGAAGCCATGCTATGAAGTGTTTGCTACTTTGCGGATTCGTGTCTTAGAAGTCTTGAGATCCACAGCTTAAAGAATGACAGATGACTGATTATTTCACTCAAATTGGAAACTTTCCTTTGAAAATAATTTAAAATTATGTGGCTGTTTCAACCTATGCTCATAGGACATAGACTGGTTGGAGGAAGGCAGCCAAGAGGATTAGAGGGATGAAACCTCTCTCCTATAAGAAAAGCCTGAGAGAGTTGGGGTTGCTCAGCTTGGAGAAGGCTCTGGGGTGACCTCATAGCACATTTCACTTGCTGAAGGGACTTACAAGATGGCGGGAGAAGGGTTTTTTACAAGGGCATGCAGTGATAAGACAAGGAGGAGCAATCTTAAACTGAAGAAGGGTAGATTTAGATTAGAAATTAGGAGGAAAAATGCTACTGCTTCTCCTCAGGATTCTCATTAATGTTTTGACTGTAACATTCAGTTCCAAAGGCAGGGGAATTGTGGTTTTGTTAGAACATGGAAGTTGGACTCTCTCCTGACCCTGAAAGATAATATATGAAACTTTATCATTGTATAATGTTATACTTAATTTCAAATGTAATGTATTTTGTTACAGATGTTTTTTCATATTTTATCTTACTTCAAGCAAGGAAGTAAGCAACACAAAAACAAGATTGTTATGTGGGCTCTCTGTTCTTCAGAGAGACTAATATTTTCCCTCCTCAAATATTTGTCGCTTACATAAGGCTATAAAGTATTAAGGACATAATGTAGGTGACCTATCTCCTAGTATGAATTAGTATAGTACCACTAAAACTGTGTCTTCAAATATTCATGCAGTATTGTTGCCACACTACATTGCTCAAGAAACCCCCACATACTTTCCCRTGTGCAAAATTTTTTCTAAATGGAAGAATAATTAGCATCACACTAACCAGTTTGGGACTGTCATGAGTCTGACCACATTTTTCTTCTTCCCTTTAGGTCATGTATAGGAATTACAAAACATATTATAATGTGCATAAAGTTAATTTCAGAAAATCTACTTTTGTTTCATACATGCATTTTAGGTGGTGATTTATTGCAGTTATTTTTTGTGGGGCCTCAATTGATATTTTATTATCTGAAAAGAGTGCTACAAGACCACAAGCAATCTCATTCATGTCAGCATTTCTCTGAGTATTTATTCAGCGAGACAACAGCTCTGAAAGCAAAAATCAGAGACTCCCAGTAGACAAGGAGCTGTGCGGAACACATTTGTTGACTTCAGAATCYCAGACTGAAGTGTACCAGTTCGTTTAAAAATAGAGGGCAGAGCTCTGATTATGCTAAAGAATGGGCTCCTAAGCGAATAATAATCGGGGCATTGTAGAATATTGATATTTTTACAAATGATTTTTCATTGATATTTTCACAGAATCATAGAATGATTTGGGCTGTAAGGGACATGCCACAGGCTATTCACACACAATGAAATTGCTTCTTATGTAGTTGCAGTCCCTGGGTCTTTTTAGGGTAAGTTATTAGGTGGCTTCATTCTTTTCTCAAATCATGAATTCTGTTTTAAACTCAAAAAATAACTTAATGTATAAAAGCAATGTATATAAGTACATATTCCTGTAAACATATGCATGACACTAATCAAAACTCAAAGCTGACTTTACATCATCTCTATGAGTAAGTAATAAGTGACTAAAAGTCAGAGGTAAATTCCTAAATCTTCTCATGGCTGAAATGAACASACACTTGAGGCAAGGTAAGCCTGCCTTCACTTTCTAAGTTCTCCTTCACTCATGATAACAATGAATTTGGACATGGAAAACAAACAATAATTACTTTTCTATATCAAAAATTATTACTCTTTCTTAAGAACTGTCAGCTTGGCACTGCTGACATTTGTATTTTAAAATTATGACCTTTTTGTGGAATAGAGAATTCAGAGGAGTACTCTACAAAGAGCATAGTAAACAGCTTCAGTCTTCCCAGCTCTGAAGCTAAATGACACCTTTACCTCCACCTCAGTGAAAGCCGCAAATAAAGCATTTTCTTTTAGTAAAAGTATGTGCAAAGGAAAGCCTTTCTGGAACCATACTTGCTGTATCCACACCAAAGAATAAAGTAGTGATGGACATCTCTAGAGTTACATACTTAACGCATTTTATTCCACTCATGAAATGCATATAGAAATTGCAAAATTGACTAGGGCTCATTAGCTAGGCTTCCTACATCTCAATACAGTTTTGATTGAAAAACTTACTTTTTTCCTCAGAACAGTCTGCTGTACTACAAGAATAAAGAGTATCCTTTGACACGATATGTTGATGCTGTATTTGCTTCTTCTTCGTGCATGGATCCATCCATTATTTACTGAAGCGCACAGAATTGTTCATTCTCTCATGAGCTTTTCTAAGTGCTTGCCAGTGCATCCAATGCATTTTTAAAGGATGCTGATGAAATTATCTACACAGTCCTTCTGTGAGGTAACTCCATCTCATACCTGGAGAATTATCAAAAATAACTTAACACCAAAATTATCCAAAGTATCCATTTTTCAGAGTGCTAATTTGAAAAGCACAGAGGTGATTTTTTTTCAGAATACTTAGTACTTTGATAGCATTTGTATGCATTTTACCGCTCTAACCGATGACAGCAGGGCTCCTTGTTCTTTTCTGCAAAACAGACACGCGCCCAAAACCACATACTAACAGGATCTCTCCAGCATCTCACAAAGACACTCAGTGGCAGAAGCAAGGAAACCCTGTACTCTTTTAGGGTATAACTTTTTTTTTCTGGTGAGCTCTCACCTTGTTCTCTGAGCTTCTGAATGGATGCAACAGAGATACTCAGATCACTGACTCACTGTTATTATTGCTCTGCCACTTCCCTTACTTCTATTTGGGTTTTTTTAATTTATAAGATCGAGATCCTGTGCAGAGTGATCATGGTTATGATCACATAATTATCTCCGCTTTAAATAGCTATTAATATAAAGAATAAAAATGTTTTCCCTAGTATCTTTCTAGGCAAAGACTGAAGTAGTTTAAACTGTTTCATCTTGCCTCTTCCTCTCCTCCTAAGTTCTCTCTTTAGCTGGTATAGTATGAAAAATTCCAGTCTAAGCAGTACATTTAGTCTTTGAAAAGACTAAAAGTAATTAAAAACTGAGTATTTTGATGGAAAATAATATGCATCCTTAAGTATTGGCTTTACYACTTACACCACCTGTTACAAACAATTTTATTATATAAGCATAAAACTGTTGCTCATTTATTCCACAAGAACACTTTGGACTTTCATATTTTTCTAATACATCATGAGTGCATAAGATTCTGTGTGAACTTCTTAAAAACCTCTTTAAAGCAATATTTTTATGTGAGTATTAGATTTTTTAAATTATAAAGAACATGTTCTTTAACAATACATGGGAAAAAGCAAGAGAAATGTTCTGTTAGTCTATTTGCATGCTTTTTAAGAAAAGAACTCACACAAACAGAAATAGCTTGTCAGTAAGTACTAATAGAGCTGTTTCCCACTAATACTGCAGCTGTTATCTGCACAATACTCAGAGACACACTATTTAATTATTATGGGGTACAAAACCACCTCTTATGGTGAGAAGAATGTAGGTGAAGTCAGTTTGTTCTTTGCTTTGAACAAATTCCCTTGCTTCTCTGAAAGGAAGTTGAAATCCTATAGAACCAGTAAATCAGTACCAAAAGATGCTGACTGCTCCAAGGATAAGGTGAGGTTGGCTTTGGTGTAATTAGCTGACTTACTTAAACAAACATGACATGATAATGTATGAGTAAAATGTTGAAAAATTATCTCAAACCACAAATTGAGATCTTTGTAGGAGTGACTGGGCATATCTTTCTCTGAGTTGCCTTGAAGACTTGAGAGGCTGGAAGGGATCTTTCTAAGCTTAGTGGCCAGAGGTCACAACTGTCTCAAACCTAAAACTGCTTTTAAAAGAACATGAAATGCTTTTGAGAGAGAGAATGGTCTGCAGTCACTTGTTTGCTGACAGGTCTTTATCAGCACATGGCTCTCACCACATAGCCACCGCTCATAAATGGTTTGATTTACACCGTGCTTCTGTTCCTGTTTTCATTTGTGGTAAAATGTGTGAGTATAAAATTCTGTTATCCACTCTCAGTCATTCTTTACAATCATTTCTCAATGATGGTATAAACAAATGCAGGAGATACAAGCACGCAGAGAATTCTAGTCCTCCTTAATTCTGTTAAAAATTAGAATTTATAGAATTCAATATAATAAGGAAACAATCTTAAAAGAGGATTAGAAAGCAAATAATAATGTCATATTCAATCTACACAGCTTTGTTAAAGACAAGAATATGGAGATGTTAGTTTACACACATTCAAAATAGAGACAAATATTTATTTTACTTGCACTGTAATGTTGGAGCTTCCCATTTTATTCTCTCCAGTGAATGAAAGAAAATTCTTTAGTCTGGAAAATGATGACCTACTCAATTGCTTCAATTCAATAAAATATTTATGTGCTGTAAGCAATTATAGTTGAACTATGATTTTTTACATTTTTTCTGTCTGCCTTTATTCATTTTCAAGGCAATAGCAAACTATCAGATAAGTAATTATGTTACTATGTTTTTGAACTGGTTTAGATAGATAAACTAATTGATAAACACAAACACAGCTATAAAAGGGTTTTGGCTGGAGGATCATCTTGTTCCAAAACTCTACCCTGGAGAGGAGCAGTTTCCACTAGAACAGGTTTCTCAAAGCATCTTCCAACCTGGGCTTGAACACTTCCAGGGATGGGGCATCCACAGCTTCTCTGGAAAACCTGTTAAGTGCCTCACCACCCTTATTGTAAAAAATGTCTTCCTTATATTCAATCTATATCTACCTAAATTGCTCCTTGTGCTTTAACTGCAGACCCTGGTTAAAAGTCTCTCTCCATCATTGTTTCAATTTTTGCTGAGCAGTGCCCACCCAGCATCAAGGCCTTTTCTGCCCCTCACACTGCCCCAGCAGTGAGGAGCTGGGGGTGTGCAGGGAGCTGGGACAGGGCACAGCCAGGACAGGAGACCCAAAATGACCAAAAGAGTAAAAAAGACCATATGGCTTCACGCTCCATACGTAAAGCTGCAAGAACAAGTAAAAAGATAGAACATTTGGAGTGATGGAGTTTGTCTTCCCAAGTCACCATTATGTGTGTAATAATGGTGACTTGGGAGCCCTGCTCTCCTGGAGATGGCTGGACACCTGCCTGCCCATGGGAACCRTTGACTGAATACTACTCTGTGGGTATCTGTGAGGTAAGTTGAATTCTGAAGTTATGACTACATTTCAGGCAACCAAAGGCTATAAAATTCTGATTTTTTTTTTTTTTTTGTAGCAAATGCAACAGGCACACACTCATATATAATCACATAGTACAAGTCCACTCAGTCCTTCTAACATAACACATCATTCAGACCAGTTCCTATCACAACATGCAGAGGCATAGACTACATTTTTMAATTTCATGTGAAATGTATCTTTTCTGTTATTGTGACAAACATGCCCTTTTTATTGAAAGTTTCAGTCTCTCTGGCCTTCCATGTTTCACATTTCATAGATGCAGCTTGTGAGTGAACTTACTAAATCAAGAAGGCAGTCTGGAAGGAAAATATTCAAGGTATATTTTTATTTCAGTGTACTTGTGGACATGCATTTTGTTGTGGGTTTTTGTTATTGTTTCCATTAAGGATCTACAAGAGACAGTAATTATAGTCTTCAACTGGAAAATACTTTGTTGCAAATATCACACAAAGACTTTATTTTTAACATTGTAGTTCAGTAAAAATATCCTTTYGTGGTTTCAGGAATGCTATAATTTGTATTAAAAATATGAAGCAACTAAACTCTGCTTGAATCCTATGCTATAATCCTGTGGTAAGAGCAGAGCATGAAAGAAAGTGACAATACTGGCTCAGGACCTAAAACTTGACTCAACCTCTGTCTTATTTTGAGCTCTTGTCAGTAATGGAAGCTCAGAGAAAGTGAGAAAAACGAAACACTTATAGGGAGAGACTCCTCCTCTGAGAAGATTTCTGGTCCAAAGAAAGGTTTTAGAAATGAGGCTAAGGGAATTATTAGATTCACAGYGAATGTATTCACACATATCATGTCATGTGCTGCATCCAGCCAGCTGAGGTTGCGCTCATCTCTGCATGCTCAAAGCTGCAGAAATACACAAAGGTTAAAAGAAGCCATCAATCAAATCCACACTAGGGACAACACCACAAAATCAAAAAGAGAAATAAAGACTGTGAGATGATGGTGTCAAAATTAGACTAGTACACCTACCTGGTATACATCTATAGTATTTTCAAATATTCCAATCCCCCCTCTTTTTCTTTAATTTTTTTTTCACTTGCGAATGAGAACTGTCTTAAGCCACTTGCTTCATCTACTTCACTGAGCCAACAAATGCAGGCTGTCAGACTGGTGCTCCCATGAGGTTTGTGCACGGCTTTTTCATTAGGGGAAAACAGGAAATGAGGATTCTCCAGGAACATGGAAGGCAGTGGAGGCAGTTAGGAACCCAAACAGCTGGTACCCCTGGCTGGGCATAGATACAGTTGTCCCCCACCATTGGCAGTCACCTCCAGCTGGGAAAGGCCTCAGAATGAGACAGGAAGGCTGGGGGAAAGGAAAAGCACACACTTGATGGCAGCAGAAACTGAAGTCTCTGTTTTCAGGGTCAGACAATCCAACTGTCTGTCTGATAGAGCTCGACCTACATTTGGCACACCAGTTCATTAAGCCATCCTTGCTAATGTCACAGGCTTCACTCTCTGAAGTGATGTTGCCATGACCACTTCCCTTGATAATTTATTCCACGGTCCAGTTACTTCTGTTGTTTTCCAAAATGGAGCTGTAAATTAGGGAGTGTTAATACACAAAGGCTTGTGCATTCTCATTCTGGATGGCAAAATTGTAACTGGGGTGGTGGGGCTTTTCTATTTGAGTAACAGCAAAGGCTCCTACAGTGAATTATGAATTAATTTTTGAGAACCAACAAAATTTTAGTGGATTCAGTTCTGTGGGACAGAGATAATTATGCATTTTCTTTCATTGTAAATAACTGACAAGTACATTTACAGTTATTATTCAGAGCCCTCAACTGATTTACCAATAATTACTTTTTATTTTGAAACAAGTGAATTAAGAGACATATCTGTGATTTAATAACAGAGTCTGCTGGATTATAGACATCTCTAGGGACAGCTGCTTCCATAATTTTACAGTCCAATTATATATATTTAAATAGCTTACAGACACTGAAAACCAGCTGAAGAATGATTCTCTACTGAGCTATGCAACCATGCAGAAAATTGTGTGTGAGTGCATGTGTGCACATGCATGCACATGGTTGCAAAYCTTCCTTTACTACCATCTGTCCTCTTCACACACCAGAATTAATTTGATTAAAAGTAAATATATAAACTCCATGTTTAAATTTTGTCCTAATTCACTAGAAACCTAGGACTGAGAGTTGTTATCAAAAGTTATTCAGACAGACCTTGAAAGACTTAAAGTGGAAAAAAACCACAAAAGCTAAAGGATTTTAGTATTTTGGTGAGGATGGAAAGAAGGACCCTCCTGAGACACGGAGTGCAGCATCCTGCTTTCAGAGACAGCAGGGCTATATGATCTTCTTTCATGGAACAATAGCAATTTTGGGGCCCATGACTTCCATTTTAGATGTGCTCCAAAACTTTTTCTGTTCTCTGAGCAGTTTGTCCTTGGTTAAGTAGTTGTTAATTTTTCTTTGTACTAGTCCAGGCTCTCATTTCTAAGATTTTCTTCTCTTACCATTACTTTTGTCTTTATATATTTTGTGCAATGAGGATATCTCCTTTCAACCTGAATATGTTAAAGCAAAGAAGCTGTTTTTAGTCTCCATGTAGAAAACACTTCATTCTTCTTATCAGCTTAGCAATCTTTTTGTATCCTTAAGCAACATCTTTCTTTAACACAATTATGCATAGAATTAAGATTTTGGGAGGGGGTTGTTACTTTCATGGCCTCAAATTGTCTTGTAATCAGCTGGTGTTTCTTTGCTGTATTTCTGATTAAATCCAGCTGAGCTCCTGACATTAAAAAATTACAGTTTTTGTTTTCCAGGAATGGAAACTTGCATTTTGTCTTGTTTGATTTCATCTGAGAAATAATTTGGCTCAAAAAAGCATTGAGTACTTTGATGCTCCCTGAGATTTACAGTTAAGCGCGATTCCACACAGCTGAAAGGAATTAGGAATCAATACATTCATTCTGGAGGGGTGTTAAAATTACATGAGTTTTAATTGCTTGCCTGATTTAACAATAAATTTTGATTTATGATGAATTTATGATGCCAAAAACATCCACCTCGGTCTGTTACCTGACAACAGCTGCACAATGAGCAATCTGTTTGTTAACAATCTCTCTCACTCCATTTGCTGCCCTTGCTCCAAACATATTCCTATGTAAGCAGCCCTAGGTGATAAATCGCACTTACATTTCATATTTGCATCTAAACAAAATGAAAAACATCTGGGAACAGATACAATATTGAATGCTTTTCCAACAAAATATATTATTGACACTGTTCTCTAATGCAAACAATTCTTTCTTCAAAAAGTGACATTGAACCCTGGTACGTTTAAGCTTCAAAAGGTTAATCTAAGATTTAATCAATGCAAGCTGGGGGAAGGAGCTGCATTGCAGTTAATTATGTGCTTCTCAACAGTAATGATCATGGACACAGAGCACATGGGAAAAAAATAGAACACATGAGTTTCTGCTGACTCTCAAATAGGAGCTCTGTCCTAAACAAGAAACCAGAAGGAGTGTTGCTTTTACTTTTATATACTGTTGCTTCAACAAAAAACTTCAAATAGTTCTTATTGTCACACGTAYATTGTTTAACAGGGACAAACTGGAGATTCTTGCTCACCAATCCAGTGACGTCTTTTCACAAAAGGAAACAAACTCATATTCTCCTTTTATTTAAAAGCTAATCCACAAAGACATAAGAGCAAAATTCATTTTTTTTTCCCTTTGCAAAAAGGATTGTCTAAATACCAAAGATATCTGGTAAAACCATCTCATTGAGATAATTTTAAAACTTACAATAAGGCAGGGAATGGATGTAAAGAAGGGCTCTTCCAAGGCCTACACTGCAATTTTTAATAAAGTCACAGAGAAGGCTGCCAGCTCAACTGTAATGCCAGCCATTTAGGAGACATTTGTGCGTTGAAAAATGTTTTCCCTACGTAAAACCCTAACCCTAATTGGTTATGTCTTATTAATAAACCTGATGTAATGTAGTTTTTCTAAGAAAATGAATAAGCACTACAGAGTAAATACTGAAGTATCATTATTAAAATTATTCTGAAATTCCCTTATCTTGCACAACCATAGACAGTTCTTTCTGTTTGTAAGGAGTGTTTACAATTTTAAGGATTTTCATGTTTCCACCCCGGCAGATTTTCTATCAGGCACATCATCCACAATTCTCCTAGGAGTCATTACTTATCAGCATGAAAAATCCAAAAGAATGCAATTACACCCCTCTAATCAAGGAGCAGAAAAATTTACATAAGTGGTCAATCACAGAAAAGCTCAAATTTCAGGGATTTCCAGGGATGTAGCCTAGAGATCCAGGAATAATCCTTTCTTCTTCTTCGCATTTTTTGCCACAACATCACAACCTCAAATAAACATTAAACACCTAAGAAAATTTCATATGTATTTGGCAAAATATTTATTGTCACACCTAAGTTGTTTAACAGGTGTTGAAGAATGGCTCGACGAGCAAGGCCATGGATCATTGGAGGCCTTGTGCAAGCAAAACAAAGAGTAAAATAATAGCTGCCTAGGCCCCAAGAACTGCAAAGTATGCTAACAAAGATAATTGCCTGGACAGTGTGTCCTTGAGCAACATGGAAAGTACCGAGAAAGCAGCCTGCAGTCAGAGGAATGAGAAAGATCTGTGGGAAACAGGAACAGAATGTGGGAGGGGAATGCAAATGTAACCTTTTGTACTTAGCCAATAAATTTGTAACAAGTAGGCATTGTTAACTATGAAGATATATAAGCAGTGTGTAATCCGAATAAAGTGGAAGCTTGCTTTATCACTCATGAGTGTTCGCATTCTTCCCCCGTCATGGCAAACAGGGATAAACTGGAGATTCTCGCTCATCAATCCAGTGACGCCTTTTCACAAAAGGAAACAAACTCRTATTCTCCTTTTATTTAAAAGCTAATCTACAGACAAAGACATGAGAGGAAAATTCATCTTTTTTCACTTTGCAAAAAAGATTATCTAAGTACCAAAGATATCTGGTAAAACTATCTCATTGAGATAAGATAACTTTAAATTTTCTATTTTGAGAAGATCTATATATAAATATGGGTATCACATGCTTAGATAAAACTGTACTCTTCACTGACGGTAATCTAAGATTAAAAAGGAGTATTTGGCATTTTTCTGGTTCTTAATCTCAAAACAGTGAAACATCTGATAAAGAACCACATTTGTTACAGAAGAAGTCTTTTGGTCTGTAGGATACACAATACATTCCTAAGCTGTTTTACAGAAATTCTTGAAAAGACAGTAAGTTTATTTCCATGTAGTCTTTTTTAATGAGTTGGAATATTGTGTCTGTAATAGGTTGAAGAATTTAAGCTACATTAAGATTGCAATGCCTTTCTGACAATCCCAAAAAATCTGAGAAACTGGAAATTTCATTGATCTTTCCTGAGTTGTATCTCATTGCTTAACAACAAGATCCTCCTTGGTGATATACTGATGTAACACCGATTTGAAATCAGAGTGATACTTAGTTTAGTTCTTTTTCTGGTTTACTGTTCATTTCTACAGTATGTATGGCAAGATTTAAGAATAACAGGAGGCACTGACTGCTGCCAGTTTATTAGATCTTACTCCAGAAAGGAGCAGATCAGGTCAACAAGCAGAGACAAAACAGATTACACCAAAGACACTTGTTCCAGTACAAATCACTCATATACTCTCTGCCAATTCACTTCTCATGAATGTCAGGGCAGTAGCTGCTTCCATCCATACTGACAGCTCACATATACAGGACAACATCATTATTCTGCAGAGATTCTAGTAGAAGTGCACAGAAGAAGCACTTGACTGAAACAGTAAGAAAGTATGTTTAGGTGAGCAGTAAGAATTCTTTGAAGGAAACCTGAAGTATGTTCTGAGTTTRTGGTGCCTTTGATTGTTTATTAACAGAAGTATTTTGAAAACACCTCGAAGCAGAAATTTACTAGTGATGTAACACTTTAGATGTTGAACTGCAAAAACAGTAAGTTTTATTACTTGTCCTGATAGCTTTGATTTAGAGCTCCAGAGAAAGGTCACAGAATTCTTTTGATTTCCACCAACAGCGTATCATGTCATGGTCTTAGAGAGAAAGTAGGAATGCTCAAAACAAAACTATCCTACTGAAAAATGAAATTTTAACAATGTGTTTTATAGGCATAATTCACATTGAACAAAGTTCCTATTGTTTTTAAGGAACACAGTCGCCACAATAAAAACAAACAYCAGCTATAATCAATAAAATGGTAGCTGCAATATCAGAAATTTATGGTTTAAGAATCAACCAGAGTCTATTCTTCAGGGATCATTCAGCCATTACAGGAAATCATTGTGAATCACATTTTCAAAGCAAATAACTGGGAAATGAGTATTGCAAATTCAGGGGCGGAGCAATTTGCTACCAAAACATTTATTTTCAGAAAGTGGTTGTTCTTCTGTTTGTGAAAACCACTAATAATTTCTTACAATCCAGTGATAAGTATATATTTATGTATTGTAATTATTTATTCCTTTTTATTACGTGTGTTCCAGGTGTGTTTTGAGGCTGTGGTTCCATTAGCATTGGAACATTGCTTCAGTCTGAGAACAAAGCTCACTGTTTAGGGAGTCAGATATGGTACACCGTCATGGTTTTACTTGGTCCGATTTTTGGTAGTGGGGGGATGGGACCAAGAAACCACAAAGATGGCTCCTGTGAGGAAGTTCTAGAAGCTTTCTCCTTCTCCAGCGAAAGAAGCCCTGCCCACTGTGTTTTAGAGCCAATCCATTTTGGCTCTGAGGTTGATGGACAGGCTGCCCATCAGACCTGGGCCAATTACACAGGTTGGTTACACCTCTGTGAGGACGTATGGTCTTGTACTTAAGAGGAATTCAAGACAAGAAAGGGGCGGCTGCCATGTAGTTCTTAGCTTGTTAGTATTTAGTATTACTATCATGCACTGGGGAAAAAACAGAGCAGGAGGGTGAGGATGTAAGAAGAAAAATGGAGACCCAAGATTACAGTAAGGAGAAGATAGGATGGGTTGCTGTGCTGTTGCTATGGTTCTCGAGCATGGAGAAAATAAGTTGTTCTCGAAAGGACTATTTCATCAATGAGAGACCTGTATAGAAAAAGCGAATTTGAAGCGAATTGATGCTAAGAAGAAAATGTGTTCTGCGGGTAGGAGGAGATGCCCCCGCCCTATGTCTGAAGTAAGTGGATGCTTAGAAGAAGCTGTGTTCTGCCAGGAGATTTGTGATAGTGGTCTTACGTCACCGAAACAATGTAGTTTGGACTTGAAGGACATGCTTTCTTTTCTCCTATGAGGTAAAGAAAAGACTCCCTTGCCATGAGCAGTTATACACTGGCTGTTTCTTGGGAAAAAAAAAAAAACTTCCACAGCTTGGAGCTGTAAGAACGCTCCTCCTATGATGCTGGACAATAACCGTAATGAGTAGTTTGATCTATGTTAGACTTTCATTCCTGTCCCCTATGTGTGCAGGAAAAACATATGGGGTGGAGATGGGAAGACCTGGGAAAGAGATGGGTCCCGGAAAGGATAACAGGTATCTTAAAATGTCCGTTTTTATTTTTCTTCTCCTTGTAAATTTTTCCCTATCTTTGTTCCCCTCCCCGGTGTGGTAGTATTCTTAGTGGTTTGTAGTAATAAATCTATTTTACAACTTAAGTTATTCAGCCTGTCTGACCATTCTCTGGAGCACATACGTATCTTTCTCTCAATTATGTTATGTTATCTGAAAGCCATAAATTTTCCTGTTAATTGGGCTTTTGCTCTCCCTTCTTCCTCTCTGGGGGCGGGGGAGGGGGAGGGGAGAGAACATCTTGGGTGCAGTGCTTTTTGGCTTTCAGAACAGTCCAAACCATGACATTTTTGGTGCCGTGACTCGGATTGGGAAAAAATCAGGTTTAAGCCCAGGACATACACTAGCAAGGAAAAAACCTATTGTATTTGAAAAATTTATTTTGTTTATATCTTCTGCTTTTTGCTGTTGTATTTTATAGTGCTGCTGCAAGTTTTACAGTCTTTGAGCCCCCTGCACATTTTGTCTATCCCCAAAAGCTGGATTTTTAAGGTCTAGTGTTCATAGGTGCCTTTATGATTGCCATGTGGTAGAAAGTCAGTGAAATGACTGACATGCTGGCTATTTCACATAAAATATTTAATATATAATTTGTGTTTCAGGTAAGTGTATAAAATGTAGAGTTGAGAATTATTAGGTGTTAGAAGAGAAAGCAATAATCAACAATCCCCAACGATTTGCATTATAAAGGTTCCCCTTCTTTCCAGTGTAAGCAGACATCATTTTTCTTACACTAACTAGTAGTTACTGGTTAGCAAAAAACTCGTAATAGTTTCAAATTATAAAATAAACTTACTCACAAATTTGTCTCAGTTTTATTAGCAAGTACAAGTGACACAAAGCAGACAGTTTCTTTTGTTCACTTACAGTCCTCCAAATTCCTGGAATTTTTCAAAAAGACTGAACATTACAAGGTCAAAGTGCCAGGGCCCACAAGCAGTATCACCATGTACTACTCTGAGAACTGCAAAACACCTTTCAAAAGAGGGAAATGGGGGAGCGAAAGATGTACAAAGGACCATTAGAAGGGTGCTTCATAACACTTTGTCAAGAAGGGGACTTGATTCATTAACTAAAGCAAAACTGATGTCTTTCTTTTATGCGCATATATATATGTGTGTTTGTGTGTGTGTGTGTATGTGTGCATTTTTTTTTTCCACAGATAATTTCCTTTGCACAATAACTACTGAAGATAATTGCTTTGGAAGACTGAAGAAACTTGCTCAAGTGTGAGGATTTTATCCCTGCATCCTCTATTTTCATTAGCAATTTTCACTAAATAGACATAAGGTATAGCTTGAAGCAAAATCCATTTAAAATATTCACTAACAGCATGTAACACTTACATTGCATTAGGTGTTAAGTGGTGAATTCACCTTTGATATCACCTCTTGTGAAAGCACACTCCTGCACAACTTGGATTTTCAGATCTCTAAAATAGTATGAGAAATCGGTAAAGAATTGACCTGTAATTTTGAAATTTATAAATAAAATGAGGGTTTGGAAGTGATTAGGTAGTCTCAGTCATAAGGAAAAAAGAAGGTCTAGTAAAGTGGCAGCTGTTCAAAGGAACTGATCACAGAGGTTAGTAAAACCATGATAATGCAGGACATTAGATTTGTAAGGACAGCAAGTTTAGTGTCCACAGACATCAGCCAAGAGTCAGAAGAGATACAAATAATCACGTACTGAAGCATTTTGCAGCCCTGCAGAGCTGTGTGGAAGGTGTGCATTGCTCAGCAACTGCCTGTTCTGGAGCACGGCCCTGCTGTTCAGGTGGGTCTTGCTGCTCCTGGAGCATGGGCATTGATTAGAAGCTCACTGGTCTCATCAGGTATGGCAATTTGCATTTAGGCCTCCCAGGAAATTTGTGTTTGAAAGTAGTTCTACTTTAATATTATTTCCTCAAAGTACAGCAGCTGTAAATCAAGGAATATTAGCAGCAATTGCACATTTATTGTCCTAACATTAAATCATAGTCTCCAAGACTATATTTTTTGATATTCTTTATCGAAAAGTTAGGCAGTATGCAATATGATTTCTAAATGAGTTCTTCCTCAGGTTATTGTATTAAATATTATCCCAATATATGTGCTTTGACGGGCTGACGGCTGCCACTTACAGTAATCAATCTAACAACATCACAGTTTCTAGTATTTCTTTGCTACAATCAGCAATTATATTTATTAGAAGTAAAGTCAAACCAGTTGACGCTATTAGACCTAATAATTCTCCAAAGGTTGAGTATATAAGCAAGAAAATATTATATCTTGGAAATATTTCATTTGGTTAATTCCCTATAGCATTTTACAGATACTCCATTGTCGTGGGTTTGAACAATAATGTTGTGGGTTTAAACCTGATGTTTTCCCAATCCGAGTCACGGTACCAAAAATGTCATGGTTTGGACTGTGCTGAAAGCCAAAAAGCACTGCACCCAAGATGTTCTCTCCCCTCCCCCTCCCCCGCCCCCCAGAGAGGAAGAAGGGAGAGCAAAAGCCCAATTAACAGGAAAATTTATGGCTTTCAGATAACATAACATAATTGAGAGAAAGATACGTATGTGCTCCAGAGAATGGTCAGACAGGCTGAATAACTTAAGTTGTAAAATAGATTTATTACTACAAACYACTAAGAATACTACCACACCGGGGAGGGGAACAAAGATAGGGAAAAATTTACAAGGAGAAGAAAAATAAAAACGGACATTTTAAGATACCTGTTATCCTTTCCGGGACCCATCTCTTTCCCAGGTCTTCCCATCTCCACCCCATATGTTTTTCCTGCACACATAGGGGACAGGAATGAAAGTCTAACATAGATCAAACTACTCATTACGGTTATTGTCCAGCATCATAGGAGGAGCGTTCTTACAGCTCCAAGCTGTGGAAGTTTTTTTTTTT
>NW_026623533.1:876656-907769 GCF_030028575.1 Malurus melanocephalus
AATTCAGTCCTCAAAGGCCAGGTTTTTTTTCGTCAGAGCAAGGTCACTATACTTTTTCTATATAGGTCTCTCATTGATGAAATAGTCCTTTCAAGAACAACTTATTTTCTCCATGCTCGAGAACCATAGCAACAGCACAGCAAGCCAATCCCATCTTCTCCTTACTGTGATCTTTGGGTCTCCGTTTTCCCTCTTACATCCCCTCACCCTCCTGCTCTGTTTTTCCCCGGTGCACGATACTAAAACTAAATACTAACAACCTAAAACTACRTGGCGGCCGCCCATATCTTGTTTTGCATTCTTCTTCAATACAGGACAATATGTCCTCACAGAGGTGTAACCAACCTGTGTAATTGGTCCAGTCCTGATGGGAAGCCTGTCCATCAACCTCAGAGCCAAAATGGATTGGCTCTRAAACACAGGGGGCAGGGCTCCTTTTGCTGGAGAAGAAGGAGAAAGCTTCTAGAACTTCCTCACAGGAGCCATCTTTGTGGTTTCTTGGTCCCATCCCCCCACTACCAAAAATCGGACCAAGTAAAACCATGACATCTATTATCAAAACTAGTTGTATGATTTACCGAGTGATCAGTTCCAAGAAAACTATGTGTATCTGAGTGGCTTTACACTTTAAATAGCCCACAACACCTTAAGCATCCAGTACACATTCTCTACAATAAGTGCTTTCTTCTTGGTTTGGATTGCTATAACTTCCAGTTGTTTGCTGCCCACAATATTTATCACAGAGAAAAAAATGTCACATTGATTAATGCCTGTATGTGCCTTGTTCTTTCTCAGATATTCCTTTTTCTGAATAAATATTCCAGAGAGATTTTCTGTCGATGTTAGTGGGACAGATATTAGCTATGACATTCTTTCACTATGTCTACCATTTGAATTAATGGGTTCATTTAGGCTACAAAAGCCAGAATCTAAGAGTTTCTAAGAGAAAATTTAAGACTGTCATGTTTAAGTAAATATTTCTTAAAATTCAATCTGAAAGATTGAGAGACGCCATAGAATGAAAAGAAAGCAACAGTCCTAAATAAGAAATAGGCAGACACAGCCATTAATACATTTTTTTAGATATTTTGGAGTAGTGATGAATGGAGATGAATGTAAAGCAAATGCCATGTTAGAATGTACTCCTATTTTCTCCTAATACATAAATGACAAGGTCTATGAACTCCAAAGCCACAGAGCAGCATATTAGACTTGAAGGATGGCATCTTCCAGAATACTGTAAAGACACATTACCTATAAAATTCTCATTATTAATAAATAAACATTTTTTGAGTACGGACAGTTACAAGGTAATTACTATTTGCAAGGATTGTTGCAATATCATAGGGACTGAGGCTACAAATAGCAAAGCCCAAATCCTTTTTCAAGTATTTTAGTTTTGCCCATGCATTTGGGTTTATTTAAAATTGAAGTAGTGAAGTACTTGTAGTGACAGTTCATAAGTCAAAGAAAAAAATGTACGTTACACAGGAAAAATGTACAATAAACACACATTACCATGCAACCTTTTGATTTGTTGAACTTCATTTGAATGTTACAATGGTGGCACACAAATGCAACAAAAAAGGTAGTGTTCTTCTACAAGTTGGGAAGATATTGTATCCTGCATTTTACAAAATTTGAATATTCAGTGGATGAAAAGAGAAAGGTGGAAAGGGACAGAGTTTGCATGACAGCTCATGCATTGACAACTGAACTGAAAATCAATTGAAAATAATAATATGAAAAATAATATGAAGGGTTTAACTGGTATTTTAACACATAGCTATGAGTGAGCAAACACTGCTGCTCTGGTGCTCCTGCTGGGCTGAGTGCAGACCAGAGAAGGACCACACTGTGCATGCCATCACCCTGCTATTATTTCTTCAACAAAACCTTCATTCCCTATCGCTGTTAAACACTCACTTCTGAACAAGCATAAAACAAGGATGGGAAAGCCCATTCTTCCCATGAAATTTAAGGCCAAATCCACCAACAATCATTTTTCTGTCTCAGCCCTGAGATGCATGTATTGCAAATATTATGTAGCCATTCTTCTGAACAAGACAACAGAGGAAAATTTCCTGGTTTATATCACTTTCTAGCTTCAACAGTGATGAACAAATAATTTTTCTACATCCATTTCTCTGTTTATAAAATGGAGACAATGAGGTCTCATTTGTGAAGAATTCAGGGCTATAATTGAAAACCCTGACTAAAACTAACTTATTATTAACTATGAAAATATCATCAGTTGTTCCAGAGGACAATAGATCTCTTTACAGAACACCTATTATTAAGCAATGCTGGTGCATAGATAAAAAAGGTATGTCATTGTTCAAAGGAGTTGTGAGCCAATTCTTGCAAGCTCACTCTTCTCAGAGTGGACTCTGCCTGTATGAAAGCACTCTGCTGCTTCCTTCACATTTCTGTCATTCCTGCTGTGGCAGAGGAGAGGATGCTGAAGGCCAATCTCTCCCCCAAGCAGCAATACCCCACACCACCTCCCTCCCCAGGAAAGCTGTGCATCCCTCTGCCGGGCACTTTTGCTGCTTGGAGGGACTAATGACTTGCATTTGACAAACTAACTTCAATTGCTAATTTCTAGTGACTTTAATGAGAGCACAAACAAGGGCAATTCTTATCTAACCATCACTGGCTGGTCTAGCAGAAGAGAAGATTTAGCTTCTGGTTATGAAATTATCTGTCTTTAATATCTTAAGGGTTGTCAGTAGCATGCAAATTCTTTCAGTCCTCTTTCCACTTTCTCTTTTCATACACTATTGACATACACATGAAGTGCAGGATACATTATATATTTGAAATACTTTTCATAAAATAGACTAGCCTCTTAAAAAGAAAAGTTTTTTTTTCTTTCATTCTGAGGGAAAATAAAATGTAATAAGCTATGGGAAATAGCAGGCAAATTCATAGTAAACATAATATATCATTTAAAAGAATTTTGTTCCTTATTTTAGAGGGTTTTTTAGACATTATGGTTTTTTCCCCAAATCTAAATTATTACTGTAATTACTAACACCAGCACTTTTCAAGATCTGGAGCTAAGAACCGCTTTACTATTTATGTAATGTTGTATAACATATGCCAGAACTTCCATAAAGTACTATGCAGTGACCTTGTAGAAGTTGCTTTTATATTTTTATTCCATGATTTCTATCAATTACCAGTGTAGGATCTTACTGTTACATCAATAGAAATATATTTGCTTTGTTGAGGCTCCTTACAGCTCAATATTTCTATAAATCCACTACCCTGTGATCAGAATCCTGGATCAATGATATCATTGTTTTCCAAATATCCATTCTTAGAATGATTTCCTAAAACACTGCTGAAGCACTGCTACTACACTCTGTGCCACAGTGCATAGCAACCTTGTCTTCCTCATCTTTATTTCATAAGAAGATAGAGACACTGAAAAAAACCCTTTATTTCTGATTATCAGAAATCAGAAACATTTGAAATGTATATGAGAGAAAAATGTTAATAATTTACTCTATTTTCTTTCCAGATTTTTTTACAATACTCTAACTGTAACAGCAAGGATAGGACTAGTTTTGACTGTCTATTTCCAAATGGAATGGGGAGAGGAACTTGGGTTTCCTGTAGAATTACTGCCACTGCTAAAAAAAGAGCCACAGAGTTGTCAAACTTGTGGGTTTCTAAAATCATCAAAGTTATTTAAGTAATAAAACATTAAGCTTACTGTATCTCTATGCCTAGATCAGTAGGCAATGCAGCACAATGGGAAAGGAGGTTTCAGCAGAAGTGATTGAAACCGGCTGCTCCTACTCCCTCCATATGATAGCACAGGAGTTATTCTGGTTTAAATTCAATCTGGATTGATTCAACTCATTCTTAGGGTTGGGTGTTTCAGCTATTCATGCAGTTGGACCCTTCTTTTAAAAAAATGTTTTGTGAACACCAAATCTGCCGTCAGCAGTGGGGCGGTAGATGGTAAATGGAGAAAGCAGGGGATTAGCTTCAAACTGTAATTCTACTCAGAACCAAATAAGTGAAGTGGAGCCATCAGCACTTTGCAGGCCAGCGAGAGCAATGAGCTCATTTGGTGCAGCACTTCTGCTGTCCCATACAAGAGGAAGGGCATTGCAATTTCCTACTTATGCAGCTCAAATATCAACTTTCCTTCAATTTCTACTGATTCTAAAACTTTATTGAATTACACACTTTTTACTGAACATCATGAATGATTTGAAGAATGCTTTTTCTAGGGTATGCAATGGACAAGTTTGTCACTAGTCAGTGCATTGGGAATTTCTTGAAGTAAATTCATTTTTTTGTCTGTGAAATAGTTTCATCRGGGTCTTCCTACACATGAACTGATCTCACCTTTGAAGGATGAATGGGATAGAATATAGTTATGTTTATCAGAGAAATTTTAGCAGGAATGCATGAGAAAATATTAATGTATTCTTTGTCTCATAATTAAAAGTATTTTATTTTCCTGAAGGTGGTCTGTGATTACAAATGAATGAGCAACCCCAAACAGTACTCCCTGAAGGGATTAAGTGGAGATAATACTAAATAAGTATTTGCAGATTCTCATAACTAATTAATATATTGTTGATTCTTGCTGTCACAAATTGTGCAAATCCTGGCAGTATTTTACAAAACGTTTGAATTCACTTCAGCTTTCATTTGAATCTCGGCGAGGCTGTCAGATATTGCCTCCCAAGTGACTGGTAGGCAGCATGTCTTTTTACAGCCAGGCAAAATATAAATTTTCTACATTTTCAACTTTTCAGGCAACCTGGGGAGCAAAGCACAGCTTGTAGAAGTTGTGCTGCAATGAGATTTATTGCCACCCAGCACCAACTTAATGTAAGTGGGAATAATTGCCTTCTGAAGTGTATGAATATTACACAAAAGATTACCTATTCTGAAAGGACTTTAGGGTGTTTAAGTGCTGAATCAAGCAGGCAAATTTTAAGAAGCATGTAATTTTTGTTCCTGCCAATATAACCATATTTGAATCCTCTGTGATTATGGAAACCAGATTTCAACTACAAACTCTCATTCTATTTTTTTTTGTCACAATGACTCTAGTTGTCTCACTGAATGCAGAGCTACTCAGTATTACTTTCTGTAAACATCAGTCACTTCTTGGCAAAATGCCCTTTTTTACTAAAATATTTACTGTTTCGAGAAGAAAAAAACCACGACTTTTTTTTTTAAGGATTTCTATTTTCACAATAGATGAAATATATAGTAGATATTAAGGCATATAATTTACCATCCCCTCTGTAAAAAAGTGAAGTTATACCTACTTGCACACCTTGAACTGAAATACAGGGATAATGTCTCAATGTAAAAAAATAGTTCATTTTGTATGCTAATTACAGAAGTTCAAAGGCATATTTTTTCTCTTTTTTTCAGAGGCTTTTGCAGCATGTGATACATTCTTAAATTCAAGATAAAACATTCTAAAATTCAAAATAAATCTCCCATGAATTGTGTTTTTTCTTCTGAGTGTATCTGCAAAACAGGTTGAGAGAACTTCTTGTATAGAAAATGAAGAGAACGGGAGTTACTCTTATCCATTCTCTTACTACTTGAAATTGCAGCAGAGTTCACTTTGTCTGRGGAGAGATTTCTGCTGTCCTGAGTTCAGCGTCTTCCTGATTTACATGTAGAACACGTGGTTTTTTTCTTGCAAGCTGCCTTACCTGTCAGGGGAGTCCAGGCTCTTGGTTCTGGTGTCTTGTAACGTAATGCCTATCAGAGAAGAGAAGCAAAATTTCAGTAAAAGCTCAGACGCAGTGCCGATGCTTCTGGGAAGTCTGGAGTTAGGAGAAGTGGAACTTTTAGGCAGCTCAACTGTGAGAAATTCTGAGATATCTTTTACCAGCTCAGAAAACAACTAAAGCTAGGATCTTTTGAAGAAGGACAATAAAATCATTGTCTCGACACTTGGATGAATTCTTTGTCAAATTTTGGGTTGCTTCAAAGTGCAAAGACATARCATTCTTCAAACAATATGAACCTTCGTTTTTTAGGATGAACAAAGCTTTTTTCCTTTCTGCCTTCTCTGAAGAGATTAGTATTTTGGCTGAAATTTATGCATACATACATAAATTTCTTTATCTGTGTAAGTGTATATGCAGAGTAGTCAGTCAGGGATAGATCCTTATCAAGAAAAGCCCAGCCTAACAGGAACATTTCCCGTAACTACAAGTAACTGGAAAAAGAATATGGTAATACTTGTAAGGCTTCAGAGCTTTACTGTGGTTGTTGGTTTAAAACCAGATACACTTCATTTTCAGAGGCATACTCTGATAGAGTTAATTTCCTAGTACTTAGAAAAATTTAGCACAATACGACATGGAGGCCTCAGAAAACAAGAAAGAGTGATTTCTGTGTAAGGYAGGGATACTTCTTTGTACCACATCACAGCTGAAATTGTTAAAAATAGCTGTTGTTTGCTTTGTCTGCTTTTCTTTAAAGGAAACTTGCATTTTTCTTTTCTTTTTTTTTTCTTTCTTCATACAACCATCTCCTTTGTATTTTGTTTTATGAATTCTTCTTATTTTAGGATATACTTTAATAAAGGTAAGGTTCAAGATACACAAGATACACAATGCCTTTCAAAACTCAAATTTGCTGATAACAGCAGCTATTTAAGATCTGTAACCATGATTTGTGCTGATGTAGTGCAATAAAGAACTGTTAGTCTCTATATCTTAAATTTACTTCATGATGAAATGTATGCTGTGTCCAGAAAATGTTCTGAGATGAAAATTGTATGTAAGATATGGGGGTTTTCAATACACCTATCTTGTTCCTTTCTAATAGATCAAATTTAGCACAAAATATGTATTTAATCTCATTTTAATTATTGTTATGCTGGATATCACTCTAATCTAACAAACTGGCATAGGTACATAAGAGTAAGGTAAAAGCAAATACTTTGAATGCAGTATTTTCAAAATATTTTTTATTGTGTTTATTACTGCAGTCTGTGAAAATGATTTGCATTAACTGTCCTTGCTGTGGCAAAGAACCCCATGGTGCTAATATTTCTGGATTCTGTCTCATTTTAGAACATCTAAATCTCACTTGTCTTGGCAGATGTCCTAAATGGAATCATATAAAGAAACCAATCATGAAGACCTGCAAGGTACCTGTATGTAATGGAAATTATTTGTCTTAGAGAATTGTAACTTAATACTGCAGTGGTATAAATACCAATAAAAATCCTTACAAAACTCATCTACATGAGCACAAATCATAGTTACAGACCTTAAATGGCTGCTGTTGCCAGCAAATTTGAATGTAGAAAGACATGATGTATCTCATGTACCTTGAACATTACCTTTATTACAATAAGAATCCATAGTTTAAGACACACTGGGTGTCAGAAGCTATCAGACTTTCATATTTCTGACACAGTTTAACCCTGTTGACCACTTTATGTAATTTGGAACTTTTTTGAGAGCTGGCTGAGAAGGGGCAGTACAGTGGAGATTGCTAAGGAGTGGACAGGAGAATGACTTCTCCACAAACTCTTGAAGTCATATCTTAGGGCCAGTGAGTTGGCTCCCTCCAGTGATGACCCTGTGATCCAGCCTTTTCCAATAATTGTTCTAGGGCAGCATGACAGGGTGGGAGATAGGTGCTAGCCCTGATTTTCTCGAGGGGTTTCTAACAGAAATTGATTTATATTATGTTTGATTTGGTTACAGATCCAGAGCTGTTGTACACAAACCTGACTCTGAGCTTATTGCTGCTTTGGTACAGCCTAAGAGCCCATTTTCATCTACAATGGGAAGAGGCTTTGAGCCTCTGATTGACATTTGTTTTCTTTTCTTTTTGTGCTTGTTTGCTCTTAATCGCTAAAAAAAATGTAGCTATCATCCTCCTTGTTTCATACTTAGAAACAGAAAGAAAAATTGGTCAGATTAATTTTCTTCTCTAAAGATATATATGTAATGACATTTGTAGAAGTTAAACTTGAAACAAAACACCCACGCTAACAATGGGTTATTACATTGTCACATGCAGAACAGTATTGTATAGTATATTTTTTCTACTAAAATTCTGTTTAGAAAAGTACTTTCATTGTTAATACATATTATAAATAGTGTACCTGCAGTAATGGTTTCTGATAGGAGAGAAGAGAGGACACATTGCTTTTTGTCAAGTGAACAAAAAACCCTCCATTCAAAGAAAGTGTATTTTTGTGTAATACTTGGTTGGAGCCCTCACTAGCATCTTTTTAAATATCAAGTACTTGGACAAGGCAGCAGTCCAAATAAAATAATCAAAAATTAATAGAAAATAAAAAGGCAAACAGAAAAAGACAAACCCAAGCTCAAAATCTTCATAATAATGATTTCTCACTTTAAACCATATCACAAGCCTTACAGCTCATGGAAGATGATAAAACCTTCCCTGGACCACTAATGTCAGAGGAAAAAAGATAGTAGGTCTTACATAATTCAATTGCGAATTGTAATAGCTTTTCAAAATGAGATTGCTTCAGATTGTGGCACTCATTTTATATTCATACAAACTGTATTTGGACTATAAATATTTAATACCAGGACTCTATCATTCAGAGTCTCTGTAGACAGTACTTGTATCTTCTGTGAGCTCATTATAAGTATGCATGCAGTGAGGGTGGTGTACAACAGTGTTCTCCTACTTTCGATATCTGCATGTAAGAGAATGAATCAACTCTTAAAAATAACCCAAAGGGATTTCCAATTTTCAAGTTCACCAGGTATTTGGGATGCAAAAGGAATGGGGAATACAGATATTCTAAAGGCTGGGAGGAGCTGGGGGAAGCAACAGGGAGTGCAGCAGCACTCTGTCAATACTGTTACGATCCAGTTTAAACACAGAAGGACAAAGAAAGCTAAATCTCAAAGAGTAAAATGGATCAAACCCAAAAAGGTTCTAAATATATAAAAAAAAAAAGATTAAAACCAAACGAGGTTAGGTTTTGGTGCCAAAATATTGCTGTTTGAGACTGTAAGAATGAGTCTTGGCTCCTGTCTCCCCTGTCTCCCCTGTCCTTTGAAATGCTTTCATCCGTCCTTAAATTAAAAAAAAAAAAATTAAAAAAAAATATATATATAAAATAAAATAAAAAGAAAAAAAAGTAAATCAGCAAATAGAGGAATTTTAATAAAACCAGAGAAAGCACTAACCTCATTTGAATTATTTGTTTCAAGAGAATAAATCTAAATCTGTGTCTAGTGCCTTTATAAACATACAAGTATGCTGAGTGAAATCTAATTATGGTATGACCAATTATTCAATATTATTATGTTTTATTAGCTTTGATTATAGACTGAATGAAGCATCTGTGGCCTAAACAGCAAAATTTACTTGAACAATTGTATTGTTTAAAGAATGTACAACTGTGTACAATATAATCAGCTACTTGTAAAGCTGATGAGAATAATAGCCAGTGACAATCTGTTCACATTTAGCCATCTCCATAGCCTCTATCTCTCTAGAGTCAGTGTTATTCCTAAAAAGGCTGAAACTTGGTCAGTGACTTTAACAGTATTCTTTTTCAAAGCGCCAGAAACTTTTGTACAGACCTGTGTTCTGTGCTGGTTGTTTCAGTGTGGTTTGATATGTAAACAGGCTGGAGAGCAATGTGCACAGATGAATGAGCCCCAGGGTAGCCCACCAGCTGTTGATTTTCTTCCTAAAAGCCCCTCTTGGTCTGTTTTGGATTTGTGACTAAAGCAGTGTTAATAACTATTGCTGAACAGTGACTGCACAGCATCAAATCCTTTTGCTTTTCCCACTCTGTCCCCACTCCAGTGACTAAGCTGAAGGATGGACAAGAGACTGGGAGAGAACAGAGTTGGAACAAGTGGCTCTAATTGGGAAAGGGGATTTTCCAACAGCACATAGTCATAACTCAGCAACCAAACTGGAAAAGAAGAAGAAACATAGAAGAAGAAGAAGTTGTTATTTTAATGTCATTTTTTCAATAAGACTTGTTAAAAAAATAGTTGCCCCCGCCAGAAGAAGAGAATTATATTATTATTATTATTATTATTATTATTATTATTATTATTATTATATTGCAAAATGTTCTTCTGACTTTTTCTAGTACTATCCCACTAACTACAATTTTTTTAGTAATTACAGCATGCCATGCAAAATTTCTGTTACTTTTTAGGAAATCTGCTGTCATAGCAAAAATTATAGCTAAGGTAATGTTGTTTTGTTTTTTTTTAATCTATGTATGGCCTCTACTGAGGCCAGACCTTCAGTATATAATGTTCATTTTTGCCAAGAAGGCACACAGATTTGCATCTACTGGGAATCTCAATTTATTTAGTTTTTTTAAAAAGTTAGAATACTAACATTAACAAAATCCCAGTTTTAAAAGGACACATCAGCTAAGAACTCTTCAAACTGCGACCTAGAGCTATCTCACTAGATCACGCTACCTCACCAGATCAGCCAGGAGTAGCTGTTTTCAAACTCTTACTTACTTCAGGACATACATTTCTGCAGAATCTTCATGGCACCTCTGTTATCTCTTGCAATTTTTTTAAAACAGAACAACTAGCTATCTTCCCCTTTAATACAATTTGTATTCTATTTCAGTTTGGTTTGTTTTATTTCCCTATTAAATTTCATTTAAATTTATTTAAATTATTAAACTGCCTTTATCTCAACTTATTAATTTTCTCACTTTCACTCTTCTGATTCCCTCTCCCCATCCTGATAGGATGAGCAGGCAGCTGTGTGGTGCTTCGTTACTGGCTGGGCTTATAACAAGACAAGTAACAATGTTAGTTGGCAACTTAAGCAAAAATCTATTTTTGTCTTTATGGAAAAAAAAATGTGAGTGTTATTGAGTGAAAAAAAAAAAAAAAGTCCACAGTTGTGGGGATTCCATGTCTTATTATAAGCAGCATCAGTCAGTTTTATGACATCTTATTTCTATTAAAATAAAGTAATTAAACAGTTTCTCCTTGCATGCCTCCTGAACTCCTCAACACTTTCAAAAGCATTAATTTTATTAGCTATTTGCATTTTTGAAAGTGTTACAATTTGTGGATAAAGACAGAAGAATAGACTGTAAAGTTGAAATATTCTTATCCCTTCAGGTCCTCCTCTAGGACTTTTGGAAAAACACTAATGGAAAAGTTTGAGTCTCTTCTAAGAATTCAGATGTATGTGTAATATTAGCAGATTATTTTGAGCTTCTGAGGTTACAATAACCCAAATTTAAATATCAGTAGTAAATTAGCTTTGAATTACTACAACAATGAGTTTTGTCCTGTAGTATATAACACTAGCAAAAAATTTTAGAATCATTGACTATCTGGAAAAAGGAAGATGAAACTAAGACCAAAGGCTGAGGAAAAAAAATCAGAAACACGTATTTTTAAGCTCCACTCCATTCTTATTAATGTCACTATGACTTCTTCAAGCTGACTTCCCAATATTGTGTAAGAAACTTTTTGCCAACATAAGAAATTCTGGTTAAAGAGCAAATAAACAGTGCTTTTTCTAAAGAAAATTGAGATATTTAGAGCAAAGGACTGTTATCCAGTTTAGAATGCCTAAATTTTCAGTAAATGCAGAAAATTTGAAGCTTTCATCAGCAAAGGAAGTTATTAAAACTTTGCAATAGATGTGTACTATTGGAAACAGATAGTCTATTCATCCAAGGCTCCTACTGAGATTTGTATTTTTACAGAACAATTGTTAGCTTGATACCCAAAGCTATACAAAATCACTGTGTGAATCGGACGTGTATTTCTGCTACTTGGACATGGACTCTATTAATTATTCTAATACAATAAATGTTTTCATTCTATACCTTTTTCTTAACCATAAATATGTATATATGAAGATATTTAAATGCAGTTTCTTCATTCCTGACTGAACTGTTTGACAAAGCATTTAGCTTTAGCTCGAGCAATTTCCTCTTTGATATTCTCAACCCTATTAGACCTTTTCACTCAAGGTTTTTTGTCCCTCCAACAAAATTAACAAGAAAGCAGAATTCTGCCGTGTCCTGTGCCTCTTTGGGCCATCACAGCAAAACGTAGAGCATGGTCAAGCATTTGTAAAGAAGGAGGAAGGACTTAGTCAAGTTGTAGGGAAGACCAACAAGGTTGGTGTCTTCTTCAATACCCCACATGAGGTGGTGCATCAGAGAAGGGGGAATCCTGCTTCTCTGGTGTCTAAAAATGCAGGGAGGGAAGTTTCTGTCATCACTTGTACCTTATCTCCTAACCGGATACAATCTTGTCTACAAGCCTGCTGATTATTTTAAGGAGTATAGTAAGGATGAGACCTTATCCATTGCAATATCCATTGCTCATTCAGTACTCCCTKATAGCTTTGGACAAATAAGCAATTTATTTGGGTTTGATTTAAAGATTTATATATTTGTCTCAAATTATTTAACTTGCAACTGATTTTAATACATGCTTAATTTCTTTATGCGAGTTATAAATTTTTTTCAGAGATTCAGGTAAACAAGGATGAACAAATAGCTCAGTAGTGATAGTTAAATCAATGTCATTTTTTTTAGTTTTGTTTAGTTTTGCTTGTTAATTATAGGAAGAAAAGGAGGAAGAACTTGAAAGCAGAATGGCGCAATTCTGATAAACACATGAAACAACAAAATAGAATTTTTCAACAGTATTTTCAACTGCAAGCAATGATTACAAAATGCTTCCTCCCTGCTGTGGTATTCACATTCTAAGAAACTACGTTGCTTGAGCAAACCTGAGGGGGAATAATAGAGGAACTACTCAGGCAGGATGAACTYATAGCTGATTAAAGAAGTTCATGATTTTTCTCATGAATTCTCATTTTATTTCCTCTTATTTCTTATAATTGTGGTGTGGTTTGTTTACTTACTTCTTTGTTTGCTTATAAACTTGATCTTTATGATCCTCAAAGATAATTATGTGATGTGATGTGATTTTCAATGCAATTTTTCTGGATGTTTAATGTTGTCAGCAATTCTCAAAGAAAAATATTAAAAGTTACTGCATGCTCCTTGACTTAAGATACATTGTCTTAGAAATAAAAAGACAAAGAGATATAATCCTCTTTAAGATTGTCATATATATATATATATATATATATATACACATACATATACATGCATATATGTGTGTATGTGTAAACATTGCTTGTAATTTGTCAAGCACTCTCTCTGTCTCCCAAGACTCTGTCCTTGCAAGCTGTGCCTTTGTCTGGGGTAGAGCTGATTTTCTCCCTAGTAGCCAGTGTGGGGCTGTGCTTTGGATTTGTGGTGAACATGGTGCTGATGTCAAAGAGATTTTTTAGCTATTGCTGAGCAGAACTGACCCTGAGTCAAAGCCTTTTCTGCCCTTCACACCACCCCAGGAGCTGGGAGCGGGCACAGACAGCTAAGGACAGGTCAGCCAGGACAGCCAAGTCATTGCTTTTAGTCATGTACAGAGATATGAGTGAGGTCTTTAGTCTATTTCTGAAACAGTTTTTGCTTTTGCATGCATCATGAAATAAAGCTATTTTACCTTTGCATCTGGATTTGAATGCAGAGCACATAAGCCAGTTACCAATCTGTAGTGCCCCGAGGGGTTGGTTGGTCTGGGCTGCATCATCTCAGCTCTAAGGTTGTTCAAGAGAAGGCAAATTCTGATTTTCCCTCACAAGGTTTCTCTCTGGAAAATATTCCCAACTACTACTGATAGTGCTGATTTCTTGCCTTTTTAGCACTTACATTTGTGCCATGTTTCCTGAGATTCATTTGCTTGAAATGGAGAAATGAGTTTGACATTCGGAGGAATGCATCCCCTCATATGAGTCCAGTGTCTGTAGTGACAAACATTTTTTTCTGATCCATACCAGAGGATAATTAGTCAGTCTGAAGATAATCCCCCCAAAGAGTGATTAGGCAAGAACCAGGTTTTTAAATCCTGTATTGCTGTGTTTGCTGGCTGAAAGCGAAGTAAAACTTCTGCCAATAATAAGCATCTGAAACTCAGGGCCTAAGGAGCCAAGACAGATTTTCTTAGAAGCATGCAGGTATTTGGAAAAATCCAGTGTTATTTCTACTCACCTGCCTTCTTTTTTAGGTAACGAAAGACCACAACATAAAAAATGGAGCATTTGAAATGTTGTAAGTAGTCTTTCCATCTTTTCACTCACAGACTTATTTTGAAGGGGTTTTAGATGTGGTTTTCAAAGATACTGAAGACATTACTTGTCTAAAAAGCAAAAGGCTCTCTTTGAGATTCTCCCAGAAGAGATCATCAGTACTTTTACAGGAAATTTATTTTTATATTCTGTAATTTTTTGAAGGCAAGCTACAAGGGCAGATCTCAATCATAGATTCTGAAATACTTGTCTGCCTACTGACTTGTAGGCAGGCATGAAAGCTAAAACGAGAGGCACACAYTGCTTCCTTTCATATGATGAAGGATCCAGTGCCTGTACCAATTCTACAATTTTTGTAGAAGATTGTCTATGGGATTGGGCAGGTAATTGCCCATAATTACTCTTTTTTTTAATGAACCAAAGGAGAAAATTGATGTAAGCTCCCTCACATAGTCACTATTGCCATGCATTTCATTTATTTTTTGTTGTTTCTCTTTCTAAATACATAGGGAGCAGACTGCAAGCAATTAAGACAGAATTTTTCTGTTTATTAATAAAAAGAGTATTTTGGAGATAAATGTGATGGGGTAAGAAGAGTTAGCTGGAAGTAAATAATTGAGTGGTGCATGAAACCTTACTCTCATGAGCGATCTGTGGTCTTGCAGATACAATAACTCAGTGAAAGGGTGAGACTACTTCCTTTTATAGTGATTATGAACATGAAATGGCATCTTCCTGGCTCTTTCTCAATTTTTTGCAACTTCCCTCAAGAGTGAAGGGGGATCTACAAAAATTACCCTTGGTTCTTCGTCGCTTGACTCTTTTTCAGTAAAAGAGCCAGCAAAACTGTCTTTGTTAGGACCTTGTTTTTACAGATAATGGAGGTTGGCTTTTGCTATATATATTTAATTGAGGGTTTACACAGTCTGAGGGAGGGATGAATGAAATTTCTGTCTTTCAATATCACTGAAGGAGAAGAAAAAGCAGAGACCCTGTTATCTGAAGTGTGGTTCCTATACACAACTCGTACAGATTTAGCATCCTCTGCATTAAAACTGTTGAAGACAAAGGGTGCAACTAAAGTATACTATTTATATATATTATATTATTCTCTCGATCTTCAAATCCAGTGAGCTCTTACTAAACTCAAATGTTTGCTGCATGTGGAGGCACTTAAACATAAGAAATGGACTCAAAACTTGGAACTGTCCAAAGCTGTCATAGAGGAATGCTTATTGTGAAAAAGTCCCTTTCTTGTTGTTATTTACAGAAAATACAGTTTTGTTGCATATTCATGAAACCTTTTTATTGGGAAAAAAAAAGCTAACCAAACATTGCATTTTCTTTCAACCCAGATTCTTACATTGAAAATGCCATATTTTCTATCTGTTTAATTGATAGTTTGCACATAGTTTCTTTGAAATACTTCATTTTTGTCAGTGTGATACTGTTTTCAGAAAGCTGCCCCTTTTTTTTCCTCCTTTCATTTCAAAAATTCACTATAGAGATGCCTTTCCTCCTAAGGAACAACGCAATGCCATGGAGGAGTGAATTATCTATCTAAAAGTGTTAACTAAGTAAGCATTTATCTTTGAGTCCTTTTTCTACATTTCCTTGAATTGTCTGGAGTCATTAAGACCTTCTAGACCACTGTTCATCACACCTGCTTCAGATACCAAAATGGGTGAAACAGACTTTCAAATGTCTCTCTTGGTTTTTGTTGTTTCAAATCTTCAAATAGTTCAACTACAGCTGAATAAGAAGAATAAATAATAGGATTGCTTCCTGGAATCACTAAGATTAAATTTGATTGGGTATTATTATGCTTCCTTTACTTACAAAACACCTGCCCATTGTTTGTCAATTCTTTCTCTTTATCCTACTCTTCTCTGCTATAACTATTCCTAGATAAGATTTATAGGCAATTTTTGATTTCCTATTGGTCTACCCACAATAGTTGTACTGAACTGCTCCTTCCCCCCTCCTTATTCTTATATAAGAAAATATCTTATTTCTCTTGCAAGTTAAAAACACTCCACCAATTTTTTTAAGGAATCTAAGTAGGTATTTAAGCAAATGAATAACTGCAAGTATTTTGGAAATTTATTAGCATCAAAATGTTTGTCCATAGTTTGGCACCTCAAGAAAATATTACTCATTACAAAATGTCGCTGAAGTACTGATGTTTACTTGACATTGAAATACACCTGCTTATATTTAACCATAAATTTTACTAGACGTGAATTTAAAAATCTTTAATGTACTTCACAAAAGCAACCAGATATGTATGGGAACTATACGAGGAAAAAAAATGTGAAGGATACAAATTTTTCTATTTTTAAGAAAAACAAACAACCTAGTTTTAGATTGAAATACAGTTCGACAGCATACACATTGTACCCTAAAAGATTCAATATTTTGAAAATATTTAGTTTAAAAATCTCTTTAAGTGGGAAAGGAAAAGAAAAAGGTGAGAGGCTTCCATATGTTCAAGTAAATATCCATCTTGAATGAAATTGCATGAACTTTCTGCTTCTACATAATAAATCTTCATAATGAAATCACCAATTTGGCAGATACACATTGCCAAAACTGACCAAAAGTTAATATTCAAATTCCTCTTCCCTGGAAAATCAGTGTAAATTTATGTACTATAAAATGAAGCTCTCTTTACAGCCTTGGGCCTCATTTTTATGTGTATTGAAACAATTAAATTCTATTATTGAATACTTAAATTCATTTTATGGCTATTGTATGTGTCAAAACTGAGAGGGGGCATTAAGAATTAGAATATTTTATTGAAAGAGATTTGAATCAAATCAACTGAGAAAATAAAGACTTTTTAAAGTATTTAGTTATAGAAAAGGACTGGTTTATATTGTGAGCAAGTTTTTGTATTAATACGATCTTCCATTATTTTCTATGTAAACCAGAAGACTAGAGACTTTGTAGAATTATAACAGAATACATGCTAACATGCTTTTCAGAATAGTAGAGTTTTGCTGTTGATCATTGAGGACAGAATGGTAACTTTGAAGTCTTTGAAAAATTTTGCAGAAAGAAAAAAAATGTAGTAAAAAAAGATACGGAAGTACCACGGATTTTTCTTTGTGGATTTCCTAAGTCATTATTTAACTTCTAGAAGCATTTACAATAGTCTACATAAATTCTGTTTCTTTTTCCTCTGAAGGCTTGTACCACATTTATTGCTATTTTTTTTGTTGTTGTTGATGGTGAAAAATTTGAAGAGATCAGTTTTGATGTATTTACAATCTGAAGATTGTGGGGATGGGGGAAGTATTGATTAGCAATGTTTAATGGATTTTCTTGGCAATGTTTTGGTAGAGGGAGGGCTCTGGGGGTGGCTTCTGTGAGAAGCTTCTGGGAGCTTCTGCTGTGTCCATCAGAGACAGCATGATATGAAGGGGCTGCAACCCCTAGCACTGGAGTGAATTGGGGAACATGCTTTAAGATTTGTTTTTATTTCTCATTATCCTACTCTCATTGTTTGGTAATAAGTTATACCACATTGCCCAAGTCAAACCTGTTTTGCCTGTGGCAGTAATGAGTGAACCAAATCTCCCTGTCCTTATCTCAACCCTYGACCCCTTTGTTGTTTTCTCTCCCTTGCCCAGCTGAGGAGGGAAGGGATAGAGGAGCTTTGGAGGGCATCTGGTGTCCACCCAGGGTCAACCCACCACACAGTGTTTTACAATAGAGCTTTAAATCAGTACTGGAAGAAAGGCAAGGACATCAACCCAATTTGCAAAAGATAGTAACAATTTAGCTATGTTAAACTGAATTAAGTTTAGAGTCAGGAATTATGGAGTAGAATAATAAAAACAAAGCTACTACACCATTCTGCTTCATTTAGTCTATGATGATAATGAGGTAATGCTGAATGCTAAATCGATTATACATGGAAATTTGGGCTTGGAAGGAAAGCTCTCATCCTTTTATGGTAATGACAGAAACACCAAACAATATCTTGAACCAAATATCTAATCTTATAGGAGACATTCAGTAGCCCCTCAATCTCAAATTGAATGTTAAAAAAGTCCTTTTAACTTTGCTGTCACAATTTATTGTTTTTCGGTGCCATCATTGCTCATTGCTGGAAATAATTTTCCTGCACTTGTTCTTATCCTTCTGTAGTTACTTCCTGAGTCTTAAAAAATCTGTTTTAAATTTAGCCTTGTGAAGAATCATGTCAGTGCAATCACTGGATGTTGTTGAATATAATTTTCCTGCAGTCAGTCTAATTTTTGACTCTTACAGCTATTGCTCAGTCCTTCCCATTAAAGGCAGCCCCACTACTGTTTGTTCCACTACTAGTCATCCAAAAAGTACTGTCAGCCTGAAGAAATTTGTATCTGAAAACAACATATTTTAGGAAAACTTATTCCTGAGGAACACATTTTACATAGGTTTGAAAACCCTAAAAGTAGTAACTCAAGTGTCATGAAAAAAAGRAGTAGCTGTTACTATGTTCTGCAGCTTGTGTGGAGATCTTTGTCTCTCTCCTTACTCCTACTCTGCTCTAAGGTTACACAGTAAACTATCACTGACCAGGACAGCCCTACACACTGCAGATTGCAAGCACATGCAGGAATGGTCTCTTTGTGCTTTTTAGCAAAGATTTTGCAATGCATGAAGATTCAGTAATTTGGTGCATAAAAAATATATTCAAATATTTATATGCAAACTCTGTGCATGCGGCATTTATTGTTTCTTGATAAATAGGTATTTTAAAATTTTTATTTCTCTGCACAAATAAACATCCTCCTAGGTGTACCATCCTACAGACAGTGCTGGTAGTCATGCACTCAGTTAAAACCAGTTTTCATTTTTAACGTCCCCTTTGGCTTCAAGTCTTACACTTTCTATAGTCATTGTATCTAACAACAACCATAAAACAATCATAACAACCTGAACAGTCCCATTAACATGTTGTCCTCCACAGGGGACCTATTTTCTGATTAAAAAATTGTTCTCAGTAAGTTTCTTAGTGAGGATTTTCCATGCTGAACTGGACATACCATCACAATATAATATTGCAAGATCTCCCTGCAGAATTTTAATAGCATTTTATTTTGAAAAAAAAAAGAAAATCTAGGAATCAAAGTAACAACTTTAAGCACCTAAAAAACTTCCTGTAAAACTTAACAAGATCAATACTAGAAATTAAAAGTTTGAACAAAGGCTACTGGAAACACTGTATTTGTGTTTTATATTAGATAGTCATAGAATAAAATGCAAGCAATRGACACAAACCTAAGATGAAATACAAGATTCATTCATTCTAAGGGGTGGCCAAATCATGGAATTACAAAATTGAATTTTCTCTTGAATTAGAAAATTTTTATATTAGTGTGTTCCACAGAGACCCAGTATCAGGTGTGCAGGCATTTTCTACACAGTCAGGTTTACATTAAGTTCGGATGTTCTCCAGAAAGGTGAACAAAGTCATTAAAAAAAAAAAAAATATGAAGTGTATGTTAAATGGGCCATAGGAACATAGGTCAAATGAGAAAAGCACATACTAAATAGCTACTTATTTACCTAATGATGCAAATAACCATTGAAATCAAAGCAAAAGCTGATTCATCCTTTGTGTGCACCAAGTAATACAGCGATTGTTTAGAATCGATAACTTGGCATTTTTATAGTATTTATATGCTTACCTTTTCCATCTGAACATCTTTGTAAAATATTCAATATTTTTGTGGGGAAGAAATGCCTGAAAATAGAGGTGTGATCCTCCTTTCTAAAAGACAATATTGACTGAAAAGTTTTGACCTCCCTCAGGTTATGTATTTGCATCATTTCAGTCATTATCTGGTGCCGGTCCATCAGCCCTTTATCAGCTCCTGCAGGCTGTGGGCCAAAGAGAGGCCAGTGGGGCAAGCACCAGGGCAGGGATGGGCACCCACTGCCACTGGGACCATCCTGTCCTGTCCCCTGTGAGGGTTTGCGGTGGGATCCAGGGGCATCCACTTCTCGGAGGGCAGTCAGACTTTGAATTCCAACCCAACTATTGATTATAGTGGTGCAACCATGGTTCTGGGGAGGGTTTTCCCCTTTATTTTGCTGAGCATCTCCTTCGTCCCCCAGCCAGAGCTTGGCATCCTCATGCACCTGCCCAGTAGACCTAAATTCAGGAAAATCTGAATTTCACCCCAGTTGGCAGCAGCTACAGATATTTTTCAAAGGCTCCAGGTAAGCGTAGCTCCCTGAAAAAATATTTCTGTCAGAGCAAATGGGGACCATTTGTTTTTCTTTTGTTTTTCTTTTGTTTTTCTTTTGTTTTCCAACTGCTCTTTTGTGCCATGGCCTGTTCTTAATCCTCTGTGACATGTGGCCCAATTTACGCCCCACTAACGAGAGCAATACATAACTGCAAATATCTCTGTGATGCCTGGATTTACAGACTGGAGGCCCAAACCTACACACTGTGCCTCATTTCACTCTTGCCCCTCTCTCCCCTGCAGCATCTTCTTTCTGTGTTTGTGTTTATTGGGCAGCGCAGTGATGGAAATCCTCTCTCCACTGCAGTGTGTGAAATGCTCTCTGCATTGTCAGTGTAAAGGTACATGCACATATGCATACAAGCAGAGTTTTCTTGTATTCATTAATAAGTGGCTGGAGATTAAAGTATAGGGAGTCTGCTATTCCCATCACTATTATACAGGTCAAATGAAATAAATTTTATCTGTGCAGTGATTAAGATTGATGTGGTGTTCCTCTAACCCTGTTTGTCATCTTGCATCCTTAGGAATTACTTCTATCACTGCTTACTTTCAAGAATCTGAACATAAATACTCATCAAAATAAAATATGTTTTTAGGTTATGTATTTTTTAGCAAGGAAGGCACTGGGATTTGGTAATTTTGACATGTTTACTTTGTTCTGAGGCTAAGTGTAAAATATAATAAATTTATCTATTTTACATGTAAGCATTTATTTTGTAATGTTGAGAGAATGGGTTACAATTGTAAGACATAAGTCATAGCAGCAATATGAACTAAATTATTCTCATATTAAATTTCATAATAGTAAAGTCAACAAAACACTTTTTTTTCTAACATTTTGGTCACCAATGCTGAAGGAGCTACACAGTAAAATTTGTTGTTGCAATCATTACAGTAGCAACATAGCATCTCTCATGGTCCCAGCTTGGGATTTATAATTCCCTCTGCACCATGTTAGCTACATTAAATCAGGCATTGGCAATGGCATGGAGGCTTTGTGCTTCTATTACAGCAATGATTATGAGCCTTTGGTCAAGAAAACAAAGGCTAGTTACACTTGGGAACTATTCAGATAGAAAAAAAATAGTTATTGCCCTAAAAATCTTCCAGTGTTTTCTCCCATCTAAGAAGGGAGTTCATTTATGCAACTTTCATTAAAGCAAATATCAGCCAGCTGAAATAAGGTACTAGAAAGAATGATTAGTACTAATGGCAATCAATACCAATGCAATGAAAGGGAATGAGAACCATGCAGGATTGTTTTAAAAACAAAAAGGATATTTATAAATGTTATCAGAAGGGAATGTAGAAGTCATCCCTTGAGGTCCTGATAGTGGCTGCTGTGACTTGGTTATTTTTCAAATGAATTAAATTTGCTTTGTTTTTAAATATACAACTGTAAAATTTTAGAGTTAATCCTGTATTCTGTCCTACACCACATAATGCTTCTTTGGTTTAGGTTGCTACATTGAAACTCTGACTGAATAACTGCAGATTTTTTTCCAATGGCTGTCCTCTCATTTTCCAATTCACAGCCATTATGCTAACTTGCAGAGAGTCAGTCTTTCATGGAGTCTGACAACAGGAATGCAGCAGCCTGGATTTTTACCTCGGAAAAGGTGCTGCATCTTCTATGTCAGAACAAGGCAAAAGGACATTAGAAAGTCCTCCTTTTTAAATCTGGTCACTTATCAAGGTGTCAGCAGCCATCAGAACGAAGTCACTACATGTACTCAGTCACTCATTAATTTATTCTTCATTGCCAAGTAAAGGGTCACTGAATTATTCTTTCTGTTCTTATGGTGTTTTAATAGCAATAAGGTTGGACAGTTGTGGCCTTGTGTGGCTCTTTGCTCAAATGCTCCAGAGGGTTCAGGGACAGCCAGGAGCAGTGACATCCCCTAAATGTGTCTGGGGGATGAGAGTCTGCATTGGTCCTGCCAGGGGTCTCTCTGCTCTCGCTGGCACCGCACAGGACAACACCTTAAGCCTGTGCTAGATCATCGACTCCCCAGAAAAAAATAATGTAAATACACAATGAATCTGCAAGGTTTAGGTGTTGGGTTTGCAGGTTAGTTCAGGTTGTGGTTTTTGCTTTGTTTTTACAAGCTGTTTCTGGTTTTATGAAAGGTTAACTTTTCATTTGATAGCAAGTGTTGAACAACATCTTTTCTGGAAAACATGTATGTAGACATGGGTTTAAGAAATGTTAAATCACAGGTTTGTGTATTACTGAAAATAAAGTTATCTAAAGGATTTATATAGCCTATTATCTATAGTATTCTACTGCTTTTTCAGGCCTTGGAAAGCTTTGCTGACAATTAAATAGTTCCACTGCTGTTAAGAGGAAATAATTGATGGGGTATCTCTGTGAAGATCACACCTCAGAAAGGAGAAAGAATATTTTGGTGTGATAATAAAAGCATATTCCTTTTAAGGGACATATATCCACTGTTACACTTACTTTAAGCAAGAAATAGTCTCAACAATGGTGAAGCTGACTAACAGTACTGCAAACTCAATTTGTTTTTTAAAATTATTGTTGTTCTAGGCCAATGGTTCTTTAGATTTCAAAGGATTTTACATTCTTTTCTCAATCAGGCTTACTGATGCAGGTAAGAGAAGCTAAGCTAACATTTGGACTAGCACTTGATGATTAATGGTGCTTTCATAGCTTTCTGAAGTTTTACACCATACTTGACACAGTAATCATATGGGTAGCAGAAACGTTGTAAATTATGTTTTTATTAATCTATGGGACAAGATAGAATGTGTTTGTGAATGCTTAAGAAATCTTCACAGAATACAAATTGTTTTCCTATAGAGTAGAAGTTCTACAAGAATATCAAATCTAATAGGAGGGGGCAGGATCCAGAGCCTTGCTCTGACTAATACAGGGTCCTGGAAATGCCAGTGGCTTGGTCACTGCTCTGGATGTGTCTCCACCACAAACCAGAGTGAAGAAATGACACACCCGCTGTGCTGGCACATCCACGAGGTATTCAGCTCATGGCAGAGGTATTCAGCTCAGTGTGAAAACCAGCCCACCCTCCACCTCAAGTAGCTGAAGCAACAGTGAGATGCACAGGTAGAAACTGTCAGGCAGTTTTTCAGCCTGTAGACACGTGTTCTTGCCCCCTTTGGTTTTCATGAAAACTTTTTTTCCCTAATAAATGAAGTATCAAAATAATTTAATTAATTCTGAATTGTTTCAGAAGAGCCAAAGGCAACTTTGCTCAATAGTAATGACTACAGATATTAAAACAAGTGAAGACTAATGTCAGTTTCAGCCCTGTATTTCCTTGGAATTGTCCTCTGAAATAGTAATGTAAATAAAAACAATTAATGTAGGAAAGGCACTCAAGCTGCTGAGTTCAGATTTTGCCTCTGTTTTTTTTTTTTTTGTTTGTTTGTTTGTTTTCTTTTGAAATCCTAGAAATAGGAAAACCCTGTCAATGTGTTGGTTTTTTTTTCATGAAGACACATAGAGTTTACCTCCTGGAGGGATGTGTTTTAAAAGAAACGGGATCCCAAAGGAGATGCATGAACTATTGACTCAGTAGACAGGGATGAGTAGGAAAAAAAAATCCTCCTTTCTTAAAGGCCCAGGCTGCTCAGGTGATACTGGATTTCTCTTTGTATTGGAAGAAAGTTATAGAGTGCAACTTTGACTCGAAGTAACCCCCAGACAGCTCATCAGACAGCTCCTTAAAGTAAGTTATGTCAGAGTGCTCTGGCAAACACCTCTTACATAGTCATTAATACAGAGAATATTGTCATGTTACTGCACTAAGGCTACTCCTGAAGCAAAATGGCAAAAATGTTGAATTATTTCTGTGCCCATACAAGGCATCCCTGGCATTTTTATTTACTTTTATTGAATTAAAAACTTAGGTGATAATTTTATTAATGGAGTGCTATGCCCAGCTGGTTTTGTCCTCCAAGAGGAGTGCCACCCTGGCAACACTGTGTAAGGAAAGGCTTGGCAGCCTTGAGATTTTGTGACCTTGGTTTAGACCTTTTTTCCTGGCCATTTTCTGCACCACATGGAGACAATCTGTAATGTCAGCATATTTAGAGAGGGGAAGGTCACATCCCCATCCCTGCCACTGCTTTCCTACACCCCTCATTGTCACAGTGGTTTTTATGTGGTGCTGATCCATCCCTTGTGTGCATCTCCAGTAGACAATGATGAAAACTTCCAGGGCTTTTGAGTTCTGCTTGGGAAAATGATGTAGCTTGCCTCAGACTGGAATGGCAAAGGGAGTTATAACATAAATTTGCTGTACATTTTTTATACTGTGTATATATTAAGACCTTGATCTTAACCCTCATCTCTAGGACAAATTCCATCTTTTCTGCATTGTTCACTCATCAGTCCTTCAGTTCAGTGATTTGAACATTGGTTCACATGAAGAGATGAACATTTTTACTCCTTGATTTGAATTCAAACAAAGAGCAGATCAGTGGAGAGAAGTTGCGTATATGCCCTCTGAGAGCCAGCATGCATGTAAGGAAGACATGTCTGTCCAAATTAGACTTAAACTTACATGGTCATTTTAAAGCAAAAATTATCTAAAAACTTTCATACATTTATTTTAGATTATAATTTAGTGATCCCTCTTTTATATTTTTTTTATTTAGATTTTATTTAAAATTTTAATTTTAAACAGCAGGGTAAAATTCTGTACAAACATTTGTTTGTAGGAACAAATAGCAATTTTCTTTTTGCCAGAGAAAATACACAGAATATTTTGAAAAGGTGGTCTCATGTAAACTATAGTTGCAAATACTTTATTTTTCAAATGACTGAGAATTCACATTGAACTTGAGTAATAGGGACTTATTTCTTTCCATGAGTTAGGCATCCTGCTTCAAAATGCATAAACGTTTTCCAAATGTTTCCAGCCTGTTTTCCACACATTGTCACATGTTTGCACAAGTTTGCACATGAACATACACTAGTAGATTAGCTCAGTGACACTCAAAAAGGACTATAAGCAGAAGAAAATAATGAACGCCATTCTCAGAAAGAAATCAAAATTAATAGCAGTTTAAATGGTTATAATGTGCATTGAAATTTTGCAGTCATCTTAATGTATTTCTCTGTCTGAAAAAACGGAATGCTATGGCCAAATTGCTTCCCTGCTCATTTCACAGGACTGAAATGTGTGAGAACACTTCCACTATGACTTCAAAAATTATTTCTGAATGTAACATAGCTTACGTATTTGCATGTAAAACACTGATTTGCCAGAAAAATGATAGTAAATTATTTGAAAAATAATTTAGAAAAAAACCCCAAGAATTGTGGGAGAGTACCAAAAGTTGTGGAGGAGTTCAGACTGATTTTTTTACTCAGTGTGTAAATCATGAAAAGTTAAAAACGTTTTATAAGATCAGTTTGTGTAAGAGCAATTTATATAAGCTAGCAGGATTCATGTAAGTTGCATTAAAGACCACAAATGGGAGAGTTTTTTTACATCCTAATTTCCTCTTTAATTTCATCCTGAGATTAAATCTTTTGGAAAAAAACTTGGCTTGAGCATGGGAACTAAACCCCCACAAAATAAAGAAAACCCTCATACACACACCCTTAACCCATAAGTTTCCCCAAAAATGACAATGTTTATTATCTCTAATTGTTTTAATACACATTTTCAATCCTCATTTCCTTACCTCCACCAAGATAATGGATTCTACACCATGTAAGGGAAAAAGGCAATGCAAAACCTCAAACCATAAAGAAAACAAACCTTTTTACTTAGGATTCAAATAGAAGAAAACTAATTATCATTTCACTTTGCCATGGCACTCGAAGTTATTACAAATACCATTCTTAAATTGTAGGATATATTAAATAGATTCTTTCCATACTTTGTAAGCAACAGATCAAAATCTAAATGTCAAGTGATTGTTTCTTTGTAATCAAAATATTTTATATTTTATTTATTATTTTATCAAGTAATAACAGAAAAGCATAGTCTTGATGCTAGAAGTTTCAATGTTTATGTAAAAGCCAAATATAAAGCCAAAATATGTTAATAACTTTAAAAGCAGTACTCATCTATGAACTTGGCTTTAGCATTTATCACAAATTTCCTTGTATAAGCATACTGTCTGTTTTCTTTTGGTAGCAATTAAATTCAATTTTCAGGTGATTTTATTTGATGTCTTGGATTTGAAACATTGTTCCAATAAACTGAAGTGATTTAGCATACTATTATGGTGTGGCTTTCATTGTAAGATTATTACTTATAGAAAGATCTTTGAAAATGTATTTGAAAATTAGATGATGTGAATACAAATATTTTCAGGTTTTCTAGATAACCATGCTCTCATTTGGGTTGGTTGCAAGATCCTTAATACTGCATCTGCCACATATATGGAAAAGAAAACGTTTCTGAGACTGCTTATCTAAGAATATGAAGTAATTAAAAACAATATGTCTGTTACATTTTCAAGGGGAAGAATAACTTTTTATATTTCTGGCAGTAGCCCACTTACACCTTKTTGGAAATGCCAGCATTCTGCCTTACAGCAAGAGGTGTTCCAAAAGAAGTAGCATTTCTAAAAGAATTTTGAGTGTTTTTATGACTTGGCATAAACAATAAGAAAAAAATGATACTAGTCTTTTTCAAGCATTAAGAGCAATTCACAAACACGGAGTCAAGAATATGTATAAAACACATTTTGCAATTGTAAGATCAGTTGAAGAACGATGTCAACTTTTTTTGGTTTTTAATTTTTCAATGGCCTTTCTTTCATCAGAAAGTCCAAGCTTTTGTGGTAGGATGTGAGATTTCCCAGCCGATTTTGCTATTTCCACATGAGATGAGCCCAAGACTGCTCTGTGTCTGTGATATTCAGCCAGGTTGCAGGTGAAGAGAGTTCAGCCATTGATTTTTTTACCAAAGCCCCAAATGCCACCACCTTTGCAGCCTGCCACATTGTGTAGGTGTACCTAATGTAAAGTGGCACAAGAGGATGACAGCAATGGTTGCCATTTCCAGGAGCAACGGTACTCAAGATGCACAGGAGGATGATGAGCCCATGGAGTGCAAGGATGCTGAAATGTTCTAAGTATTTCTTCTGGAAATGACATGTTTTTGTGTGGAGGGCTGGCTAGCTGAGAGGGGTCGTGTGGACATGTTGCAGCTTGGTGAGATGGAGGGATGCAGGTGTCACACTAGGCTGGAGTGGTCGCTGAGATTGTGTGAACAATTCTTCTGAAGCAATAAGAAAGCAATGCAAGGACATCATGTTTTTAAGCCACTGGAAACTCCCTACAAGATACTTGTGTTAGTTAGCCCTGGGAAAAAGTGGAAGTAGATAAGGGAAATTGGCAAGCRAATCATTAAAGGTGGAATTGACATTTAGGACCTGGACCTATGAGATATATGTATTACAAAGTATGTATGAGCTAATTATGTGTGCTATAAAACTTAGACATTGTTTGCAATAAATCGAAGTTCACTTATAACTCATATTGAGTGGTCTGAGTCTTCCCTTCTGCGACAAATGGTGACTCCGACGTGACCCAATTCGGAAATCGGGCCGCAGCCCCTCTGGGGGTGATCTGTGAGCCACGGTCACCAAGTACTGTGCATTGGTCCTTCTGCAACCCAGGAGGTGGAAGAGACGATTCAGCCCGACGGAACGACCACATAGGTGGGATTCTAGCGTCTCCGCACTCACAGCGACTGCATCTACAGGTCTGTGCCGAGAGCAGGGCGTGCCGAGGGCCTCATTAGGTTGCAACAGAGCTGGCGCCTATAGAGGGATGGAGAGGCGAGCCGCCCTTGATTTACTCAATTGCTTTTTAGAAAAGCGGGGCATAAAAGATAAGGACCCTTAAAACAGGCTAYGGGGGGGATATCAGGCCGAGCTGCTCCCTTCATGGAGAATGGTCCTAGAAGCTATGAGGAAACAAGATGGGTCTCGAGAAACCCGCCCCCCCCCCAGATACTATCTGTAACTCCCTACAGATTCTAACTCAGACCCCAACGACAGCAGGGGACTTCCTTGGCTAACTACAATCCGGCTGAGAGCAAATTGATGAGCACAGCCTATGAGATAAGGACAGCAGTATCGCTTAGATGAAAAACAGGGCTTTGTGAATATCATGGAACCGGGAGGTGTCCCGTGGGTGTTGGTGCAGTATTCTCCACATTGGAGAGACTTTTATTATTGCCTAGAGGACCTGAATACATTAAGCAATTTACAGTGATGCTGGGGAAATTAATGGGTTGTTTTCAGGGACCGAATACCTTATTAGAGGAAGAGGAGTGGCGTAAATTTGGGGACTGTTTGTGGGACGCTATTGCAAAAGGGGGGTAAGGAAGAAAAAATTGCAAGTGGGTTGGCAGAAACCTGGAAGTTGATTAAAATCACATTAGAAGTGATGAAAGCAGAACATGCTGCTGCTGCTGGCATAGCGCAAGCATTCGTTGCAAGCATTCGTTGCAAGCATTCGTCGCTGCTGCTGGCTTATCCAGCCGTCTGGGTGTTAGAACCCCCTCTACCAGTCCCTAGTTTTCCAGAACACTGGGACAGTGCACCGGAATGTCCACTGAAGCTGGTTACCCAGCCCTCAGCACTCCCTGAACCACCCTCTGTGGAGGAAGCTCTGCTGCTGTTGCCAGCACCACAGATAGAAGTCGACCTGCCGCTTGGCCTGCTGAGACAAAACCACACTCCCCTGCCTCCTAATCCACCCAGAGAACAGGACCACCAGACTCATCCCTGTAACGCTGATCTGGACATCATCACAGCTCAGCAAGAGGAGAGAGGAAAGGAGCATATAGAGCAAGAACAACGACTTCAGAAACAAGCAGCACTGCACCAAGGGAATGCAAATGGCCTAGGGAGAGAGGAAAAGTTCCCTGAAGTAGCGGCGCCGAGAACAGAAGGATACAGAAGCGGCTGTTTCATTTCTTCCCACCCCCCCACCCACTGCTGCTTTGTTCTCACTGTATATGTGTGGGCTGTGGAGGGCAGCGGGGGAGGCGGGCAGGCTTTAGCAACTGCAGGCTCAGAACACCTAAGCTGCACAGAAAAACCTAGTTAGGGGGGAACTTAGAGGGCCCAGGGGACCCTTCTGGGGTTTCACGGCTGAGCTATACCTTGCTAGTTGCAGCAACTGAGTTGTATTTTAAATTTGTCTCCTATTTTCCCATAGAAAAGCCTTTCCGAAAAGCAAAAGGAGTATAGTAATTACTTGAGCAAGATGACCGAACAAAATGCCATGTCTCCTTAAAGCATCAGTACCTTACTTTTTACCTTTATTGCCTTTGATACAACTTAGTAAAAATTGCTGAGATGCTTTTAATTTAGTTGCATTAGAACAGTGTAAAAACAGTGGTAAGCTGAGTGCTTTATCTTAAGTGCACCTCTGATGCTCATTTCCACTGGAGTTGCTTATAGTAGGCCTTTTAAGTCAGCTTGAGCTTTCCCAGTGTGTTTTAAATCAAACATACAGAACTGGCATATACATTTGCCATTAAAGAGCTGCTTATGTGTTGAAAGGTTACTTTTTCGACTGGCAAGTTCAATAGATGTACCTAAAGTGTTTACCTTGAACAAGTAATTTCATGCTCTGCTCAGTTTTATACAGATACATTGCATCAGCTTTATTGTGATGTGCAAATTGAGGCTATAATGTCATCCAACTCTGATAAAATCGAAGCATCACAGTTGACACTATAGGGTTAAATTTGTATTTTCCTGTACACAGCCCAGGTTTCAAGGAGCTGAACATGTTGGCACCTATCCCACAGAAGTCTTGGAGAATTGCTGATAGTGTGTCCTTGAAATGCCAGAGCAGCTAACTTCAGGCAGCACACTGTCTCCTGTATTAGTTCATGGACAACACCCCTTTTCTTATTCCATAAGAAATTGAGAAAGTAGTATTTATTGCATTATTTTCAGGTTATCCCCTCAGAGCATTTTAATTTTACTCAGCATGAATGCAGAAGGCCCTGACAAATTCAGTAGATCTCAAAATATTTATGGTGACCACTAAYTGGACAAAATGTGAGGCTATAATAATTAACTGAAGTCAAAACATTGAATGATTCATAAAAGTTTCTAAGAGCAATTAAGTGTGTAAGGCCATCCTAGGCTTAGCTCCATGAGTGTTATCTGTGAAAGCTGTTCAAGAGTTGCATATAATTCACTCAAGCTTCTCTACTGTAACACCATACAGAATAGTGCTGCTTTTACCTGTTCACTTGTGCAGCTTTAATCAGAAAATTTGAAGCTTATTGTTTTGCCATGGAGATAAGTGTGAGAGCATTTCAAACCAATACAGCTGTTCAGTGATTCAAATTTGTTACTTTTTCCTTGAGTCTGATGCCCTCTGTTCTTGTAGAGGAAGGGAACAGTGCTCATTCCTTTGGGGTCAGTGAGGGCTGTGACTGTGGCTGCTTAGGTGCATGCCTCGGTCTTATCCTCCCACTGAAYTCACAAAGTTACATGTGCAAAAATCATGGCAGTATTATATAACTATGTCCTTAGGTATTTATATTACAAATCTGTTGTAATGACAATCACTAGAAGCTGTCTTACCATCTCCAAACTGAGCAAGTTTTCAATACAATGTTATGATTTTTTCTGAATAAGGCTGCACTTCGAAAAACCCTGGTTAAGTTATGCTTATACTGGAAAGGTACTGATCCTGAAGAGGCATTTTCAATAATGCTTATAGCTACCATGAGCTATCCTCAAAACTAAATTA
>NW_026623533.1:907888-917163 GCF_030028575.1 Malurus melanocephalus
TGTTTACCTGCTGTGACAGATTTTAAGTTGCTTTCTTGTAACAGTGAAGTCAATGACTTAAAATCGGCCTTACCTGAAACCCTTAAATTAACACTCTCAAGTTTGAATTTAGTTTTCTTAAATTTATCTCTTAATCAGGGTACCCACTGAAGAGATGCTAAGGATCCGAAGTGGCTACCTCGCAGAATTGAAGGTGACCTTTTGCCACAGCTATACCTTGAACAGACTCTTTGTGTCTGTGTGCATGTGTGTGTGTGAAAGTGCCGCAGCAAGTAGATAAGGAATGTTATTGTAGTTTCCTAGGCATTTTAGATTTGTAACTTAGGTCTGTAGGTGAGTCATTACTTTGTGGYAGTAAATTCTATATGTATAAATTGCTGATGTTTAATTGTTGTCAAGTTTTAGTGAAGTTTAATTTATATTCTGGTAAGTTTAAGCTCTGTCAGACTTAATTTCTGTTAAGTGCTGTCAAGTTTAGATGATGTTGCTTTTGAATGACACTAAGTTTAAATGAAATTAAGTTTAAAGTCTGTACTAATATGCTATTTTAAATTAAAATGTTAAGTTCTTTTGTTATAGAGACAGGATAAAACCCAGTGAAACAATTATAATGAAAACTGGTGAGCAATGGTTTAAGAACATGAGTTGATAAGTTGTATAAAAATATGTGAAAAAGCAGTTTACYAAGTCTTTAATCATAAGTTCTACGGATGTAAATGTTCTGGATTGGTTAATTAAGATGCATTGGTTAATTAAGATGACTATTCATAACAATATTCGCAGTTTTATCTTTCATAGGTGGTACAGAAGAATGAGTACAATTCCAGATTATGGATGTTATTAATTGTAAGACATAACCTTGTGAAGTTATCTGCAAGAAATGTATCATTTTAAGAAACTTTCACAATTGGGTTTGTTAAAAGCCTGATTGTCAGATATTTTAGGGAATCCCTCCCAGCTGAGGCCTAAACTCTGGCCAAGCCCTGGCCCTGGCTAGTTGGGAAGTGCCAAYAGATCCAGGTGTTTCTGCACTAAAAATGTAATCAAGTCACTTTGACTTGCCAATTTGGGCTTATCAAAGCTGGAACCCCTTCAGGGTAAACTTGGAAAGCTTGCCCGGGAAAGGTTCTTCAGGTCCTGCCTGTGACATGGGGCTAGCCAGCTATTGCAGACCCTGGCCAAAAGGGAAGTGTTTAGGCAGTTGATAAATGCATCTTTCTAAATCACAGTCCTTTCACTGGTGTACTACTGATTGCATGTATTACCTTATTTGTTTTTGCTTGGTGCTGACACTGAGCACGTGGTGAACTTATTGCTTTGTTACCTTTATTGTTTTGCTTTGTGTTGATGTTCATACTAAGAGAAGTGCATGTTATTAAAACAAAAAGGGGGAGCACTACCCCTCAAGACAAATTAGATAATGTGTTATTTACACTACATTTTTCAAACACAGATCATCAATTATGATCCCTGGCAGAGTGATACTGYTCTGAAKGTTTGCATGCGCAGAACCAATTTCCAAAAGTTTTATGTAAGACTCTACAATTGGGTGTGSAATAGTGAGGCCCTGATGATTTACTAACCTGGGGGAGAGGGTATGCTTGTGTTCTATCACTGACAGGTSCAAGGCGGTGCYTGCTCACCTGGTAAAACCGTACCAGAGAGACCAGTCCAACACCCTGATACCCCAGCTAAAGACACAACACCGGCCATCAGCACGTGAGTGAACCCAGAGATCACACGAAGGATGTTGAAGCAACTACAACAAAGAACTGACATCTTAATGTGCGGTGCAGGAGTGGCAGCAGCCCCAGAGAAAACCTTCTTGGCCTATCAAGCTTGTTGTGTTTCTGCTGAGAGACATTCAGTAAGGTCAGAGTCAGCATTGCCATCTGATGGGCTCCCTCCTGCCTAAACTGCGTGTCCCCGGAGCTCTGGCCATTTGAGCTCTGGAACAGTAGCCACTCATTTCCAAGTGCAGAGGAAGCGGTTTTCTTCCTACAGACACTGGACTCCATCTTTTTGGTTTCCTATGCTGTGGGACTYTTTATCAGTGGCATGGTTGTTTTGATGGGTTCTCATGGATTGTGATATGTATCCCGTGCATTTTATCTTGTGTTCGTGTTCAACAAATGATCGGTAGTAGTCTTGCTAAGATAATGATTCTTACAGGTGCAGACTGTTATGGCATTAGAGTACTTGAATCCTTCTCATAATTAAACAAAAAGGGGGAGATGTAGGGAGTGTTAACAGCCTGGTTGAGAACTAATTTCTGTGTTTGGAAGAAAATAAAATCAGAGAAAGTTAAAAGCGCCTCTACCTTGGCATTAGAGGGGAAAATACTTTCTAAACAGATTCAACATGATTTTAAATTCCACTCATTGGAAAGAATGATTGAAAAAACTGCAAAACTTTTGTTGCATTTTGCCAGAACATCTTAACAAAAGTACAAAAATAATGAAAGAGACCAAAATAATGAAACAAACAAACAAAAAATAAAGTATTGATTCTCCTTTTTGTCTAAAAATTATTGGTAGGAGCATGGGGATGCTTGACATTCAGCCTTGCAAATATCCTGCTTGAGCACTGTAGGGCAGTGTCATTTTCTTTCTATGTCTTGACACTGCCATTCTGGTCCCATCCTGGGGACCTCAGTCCTAGAGGAATTGTCCATTCAGCACCCTAAGCACACAGAGGATCTAACAAAGACTAATGTAGCCAACTCTTAATGTGTTTAAGGTGCCCATTGACCTGGGTTAAACTTCTCAATAACAATACATATGGTATATTTACAAACCCTGATTTTAACATTGATTCAAGCAGCTTATAATACATTGTTTATTATTTCTATTTTCTATAGGGAATATATATCTCCCTCTCTAGTAAAAAGAATTAAAACCTAATCTTTTTGCTAAAACTAAAAGATTAAAAAGTAAGCTATTAGATTAACAATGATCTTTTCACAGCACCTCCACATATGTCTTCCTTCCAATATTAYGGCTATGTTTAGTGAAAAAATTTAAAGAGAAAATAGATTGGGGACAATCATATAAGAGACCTCTGACCTCCATTATTGTCAATGGGGACATATTTCACAGGAAATTTCGGATTTAAGTTTTCTATGGGGAGAATGTGATAGAATGAAATACATGAAATACATACTTGGGTGTGGGAAGGCAAGAATGAAGTTTTCTCAGAACCCCTAGTTTCCATATTTCACAGTATCAGAAATATAAGTGCATTTCCCAATTTTTTTCATAATTAATCTTTTACAGAAGTAGTCTCTGACATTTTGAAAGAGTTGTTTTGATGCAGATAATTGCAAACAAATATTTTTGTTTGACTATTTCTGATTTGGAGCACTTTGTTCCCACTTATGGAACCAAATTGAAATCTAAATTCTGGTGTCTGAGCTCTGTGTTTCTGAGGACTGCCATGCTAAGGCTCCTGGGCTGGGCACTCCTGTTCAGCAGTGCTGCGCTTGCATGCCACACCAAATTTCAAGACAGGCAATGACACAATCTGGGCAGAGGACTCTGCTAATTAGAGAGAAGCATAGAATCGAAGAGTTCCAAGAGTGACACTGCTAGGATATGCAAGCATTAATGCCAAGCCAATTAAGTCTAAGTGAATATGTATCAAAACTATAAATGTTTGATTCATCTCAGGAAAGAAGAGCAAGAAAATAAAAAATTGATCTCCCAATTAAAAATATATAAAATATAACACAGCAGCAAGAAAAAAAGCTTTTTGGTCAATTGGGCAAAATGAATCAACACCAGCCAGCACTCTGGGGATGCAGAAAGTTGGCTCCATCCATTCCTCACCCTYCCTTGGCTACACATTTGTCTGAACTGCAATGTAGCTTCAAAGATCCTGGAATAATTTTCAATATTCTTGACTCTCAGCTGTTCTAAATCAGGGCCTTGAACTTCTTGGGCAATTTACAAGATGGTCAGATGTTCTCTATCCAAATTTTATGGGTTCAATGAATATTCATGCCTGGACTTCTTTGCACTTAAGTGAATCAAAAAAAAATTAAACTGGCAAGACTTCCAGTTTCAGATTTGCTCAGAGAGCATGACACCTTCCTATATAGTAGCAGTACCAATTTTCAAAAAGCAAATAAAAAATGCATGAAGACAGAGTTGAGTATCTTTTGATCACTTGCAATGAAGCCATCCCCTGGATTTGCTGAATTCTTGCCTTCCCACACCCAAGGATGTATTTCATGACTGTTAGCACCTGATGCAGTTATTTCAGGGTCATTAGTTACAATTTACCAAAGCTGTTTCTGAAAAGTAGAACGTATTTTCAACCTCTCAACTTTGAAAATCTCTGGTTAAAACTGAGTGCAACAGGAGAAAATGAATTTTCAACCCTTACAATGATGTTTGAGACACAGAGCAGAAACAAGCAAGACTGCATGGAGGCTGGTAAGCTTCCTAAATCCTGCAGGGCTTCTTGTACATCACTATCATTTTAAAAGGTTCATTTAAGCAAGTAATTTAGGGTTGTGAGCTTTTTTTCCCCCTCTCTAGATATGCAGTCTGATGAGTTTAAACAGTAGCACAGTGCTTCGTGTCTTTAGCCACACCAGCTTAATCCCCTCAACTCATAAATATGTAAAATTTATCCAGTATATCCAGTTTATTAAAAAAAAATCAGAAAGAGTGACAGGAATTCTGTTCTTGTTTACCTGCCTCATTGACCTCTACGCTAGCTGAAGATGTTTTCTTTGTTAATTTGCTCTGTGCAATACTTAGCACACAGGGGCTTTGTTGCCAAATCTGGAATTGACTGTCCATAAGACTGTGCTTACACAGTGCTTGCTGAGAGCCATCTGAYATTGATGGCAGCATCACAAGGCTGGCTAGAGGCTAAACCATCCAGCTCGCCCCTGGGACTCTATGCAGACCACTCTAACTAATAATTTGGGAAGCGAAATGTCGAGTTTAGGGAGTGTCTGCATCGTCCTCCAAAGCATATTTGTCTGCTGCATGATCACACCTGGTCTCTGCGCAGCCCCTGGCTACCAGATCTGTCTTGTCACTAATGATGGCAGGCAGAAGGATTAGAGCTTTCCCTGCAGGAGCCCAGTGCCCTGAGGACATCTGCAGAAAGAGCAACCAACATCTAAGTGACATGAATGTAAACTGGATTTGGAAGGTTTTTACAAGCATTACACAACTCTGGAGATGCTGGAGCTTTGCTTTGAACAGTTGCCAAGAATAGTTGCCCCTAAGGGTGAGTTGTCATGTTCAGTGTCAACTGCTGTTGGTCCCAAGTGCCGTTCTTGTACTGGGTACTGGACAACCACCACTGCCTAGGCCAGTTCAAAAGAAGCTATGGAATTGGCTCAGACCTGAACTGATAGATTCTCACCAGCATGGATGATGGCTCTGTTGGGAATCACTAATTAACTTCTAGGACACAAGAGAATGAGGTTGAGTGAATGCATCCAATATTAGATGTTTAGAGCACAAGGTAACAGGCAAATACTGGGTTTATTATATTGTGCACACTGAGAAGGGATAGCAGAGCCCTTYTCATGTGAAAGAGGGGTTTCCTCGAACACTTTGGTTTTGGTTGGCTTGTCAATGCCCAAGGAAAGCTGAAAACCTTGTGCCCAGCCAGTCTGTCAGTGTCCCATTATAGGGACCCCAGTGACCAGCCCGCTGTAGCCAAGAGTGGTTTGACCATGTTTGTTTGGGGACACACACTGACAGTGTATCAGAGTGAACCTTTTATTGCAGTGGAAAGAGAGATGCCCTCCTGCATCTCCCCACCCTTAGTCAGGTGTGTTCTCCACTGCCAGCAAGGGCTGGCGCCCCTGGATTTCCGCTAAACAGTTTACAAAGTAAGACACTTTATTAATAAACACACTGGTAATACAAAACTGACCAGTTAAGGTTTGAAGATGGGTGGTGCTAGTGACTGACTGCAAAGACAAATTTAAAGCAATATGCAAACAAGCTCCAATCATCCGGTGAAATCCAGATCGATAGAACCATTTAGTGCAAATGAAATACAGTTTTTACAACAGGTATCTCTACGGGGGAGAAGCTGGGCTTTGCATATTGCCTGATCCCGAAGTTACAAAGAACATCTCCCTAACCATAGCTGACRTTTATACTATTTCTTTACAACTTTTCTTTACAGACCAGGCTTTTTTTCACCTTCTTACAAGCCATAACAGAGCACATTACTTGCAGTTGTTGATGGTCACTGGGAAAAGCCATACTCATTACTACAAGTTCTTATTGGTGTCTTCTGAAAGTTGCATCACATAAAACTGAATTTGAATCACTACCAGTTTATATAGGGTGGTTTTTTAATTGGACTTCCTTCTGCTTTGTATGTTCCTAATTGGGCTTTACTTAGCCAGGAAAAGGACTCATTAGGTGCCTTATTGTGTCAGCACCATGTTGTTGTGTATTTCTTTTCCAGCTATTCTGCTAACTGTTTTTTCTATATTTGCTTTGTAYAGAAAGGACAATACATGATAATGAAAAACTGCCTTAGTATTTTATATGGTAGGCTAATATTTAATCAATCATTTTGTCATACATGAAAGAGTAATACTACGAGAAGCCTTGATTCATCAGACATTTGAAAATCGTCTTATAGCTTCTCTCACAGATCTGTCACCTGCCAAACAAAAAGAGCCATTCTTGATTTTCTACTGCAGAAGCATTAAGTTTATATGCAGAATAAAGCCATGGGGGAAGCATTTCTGATCTACGCTTTATAGAATTATTACCCAAAACTCCATGAAAAGTACTTCTACAGGCTCATATAAATGGTGGCAAAAATTTCCATCTGGCAAAACTATCCACTCATGACAATGACTGTGAAAACTTAGAAAGCATCACTGTGAAAAGACTTTGCCTAATGCCATGCTCTCATTTGCTTCCGCAAAAATGCATCCTTTTGATCTGCTGTGTAAACACCATTATTGCACAATGTTTATTTTGAGTAGTTTGTTCATTGCCAGAAAAGACATTTCAGGGCATGCTCGTGATCCTTTAGAGGATGTCAAAATTCTAAACATATATAGGTTGCTAAAATCATACTACCTTTAAATGCCTGCATCAGAAAAACCCCACAGGCTTTTCCCAGTCCAGTCCATTGTACCAGATGTTTTAATGTAGCTTTGTGCTGGGACAAGAGGTGACAGAGAAGAGCTCTTCCCAGGGAGGACCCAAGCCACATGAGCAGCTGTCCTCTGCTGTCACCTGCAATGCATCCAGGYGGCCCAATAACATTCTGCTTTCTCATCAATGCTGAGAAGCCCAGGATTCACCTAAAATACCTTCACAAAGATCCACAAGCATTCTCAAAACAGAGTCCATGAAGTTCCAACTCATGAAAATTATTATCAGTTCTGGAGTGCAAAGTGTTTTGCCTTTGGGTAAAGGGTGAATGGCCATGCATGAACATGAGTCTCACTGCAAGTTTTTGATGCTATCAGACATAAGATGCTAGTGATTTGAAAAAAACAGGCTGTTGGGAAAAGGCAGGAGGCATATGGGGCTTAGCTTCTCCATATCATGCATAAATCCCAGGGATTAGTATGAGAGAGCTAGTCCTTCTTCCTAAAAACATTGGTGTGTGTACATATATAGCAAAACATGTGAATGTATGCTACTGTTCTGCATTTCATAGGGAAATGTTGAGACTTCAGTAAATTATATTGATACACATTAAGATGATAATTGTGTATTATATTTTATACATGGTTTCCATAACTATTTGTTATAACCATGAGGAAATATTTTTCATTACTATGTTTTTCACTATTATCCYTTTTTCCTTTGCAGGATGAGCCTTGCAAGCCACTACTGATAAATGGTGTTATTTTAAGATACATGTAGCTTGAAAAATTAATACAACATTTAGGTTCAGATTTTCTATGAACAGAACAACAGTCCTTCATGCACATTGAGTGACAACTCATAAAATTGCATTGTAAATTTACCTAGACTAAAGCAAAGATCTGTGAATATGATCAAACAGGAATTTGACTACTCCACGGAAAAGAAAAGAATTGTACTTCAGAGAAGCTAAAACAATTAATAAAAAAAGCAAAGTGACTTAGCTAAAATCTATACAAATATTTTAAATAGTTCCACAAATGACATGTGTTAAAGTGCTGAGCACATTCAGGACTGATATTTATTGCCAAATTTTATGAAGTCACACGAACATTCAATTATCTGCTATTAAATCCTATCCTTCTAAAGTACAGCATGATTCTATAGTACTGACTTTTCTTAGGTCCTTAAGGCTATGGCTATGACTGAATGCAACAGGATGCATAAGCACTAAGTTATACTGAAAAATCTTTTAAATTTTGTTTACAGAAAAAAAGGAAGTATTTAATTCAACAGCAATAGATGAAAATTGCATTTCTATTTTTATCATTGGCAGTATTGTGCCAATGATAAAATTGTGCCAATTGTGCTTTCTTGACAAGTCATGAATTCACTTATGCTGCATAATCTCATCAAGAAATTAATCTGAAAATTCATTCCTCTATATCGTTGATTTTATTTTTGTGTGAAACTTAGACAAATTATTTCCATACGTGAAACCTACTACAGGATAAGGCACAGAATAATAATTACTTTGCAAGCCAGAAGACAATATGTAAAAAATGATCAGCACACACAAGATACCTGAGTCTTATTTGATAGTGTTATCTCAAGCAGATTGTCTTTCCTGGATGACAGTTTCTTCTTAGCTGCCTGATTGAGCTGTTGACCCAGAACTCAAGTAGGTAAACCTGTCTGTCATTCAGATACTCTTTCATCCCACCAAGGTTCTACATGGCACCCAAAATTTTCAGATCCTTCTTTCCTGTGCTCCAAATGTGAGACCAGATGGTAAAATGTGAGACCCTGTGGTGGTGAGTCACCCAGGGTCACCTGCTCCTCGTGTGTCCTTCTCTTGAGCCCTTGTCACAAAGGCTGCTTGAACCAGCTTCATAACTAACATAGTGTTGCGGTTTGGAATGCTGGCCAAAAGCCAGGCACCCACAACACCTGCTCATTCACTCTCCCCCACCACCACACCGGGTAGAGAAGAGCGAAGGGGGAAAAAAACTAACAAAAAGGTTMRTGARTTGAGATAAGGARHRGGGAGGAAAACACTTGATGGACAAAACAGGCACAACTTAAATAATCAAGTGAATTTATTACTAACAAAGTCAGAGGAGGAGAATGAGAAATAAATTACAACCCTCAAAGACACCGATCTTCTCCCCACTCCCT
>NW_026623533.1:917962-935610 GCF_030028575.1 Malurus melanocephalus
AAGTAAAACCAACACATTCCACCCCTGTTTGCCTTCTGGAGCAACCACTACGCGTGCTGAGGCCCTGCTTCCCGGGAAGTGCCTGAACAATGCTGCTAATGGGAAGCAGAGATTGATTTCTTTCTTTGCCTTTAGCTTTTGCGCGCGCAAGTCTTTGCTTATATTTTGTATCTTTGCTAAAATAAAACTACTTTATCTCACCCCTCTGGCTGTTCGCCATCTTACTCCCCCCCATCCCAGAGGGAAGGGGAGTGATAGGGTCAACCCACAACACATACAAAGGAGAAAAAATACACTTGCAAAAGTCAACATGTCATTGTCTCAATAGGGTTGTTAATAGACAAGTTCTAGTTTTAGACAGTTTCCCTTCTGTTGGTGCACAGATTGACATTTTTCGTACTTCCTGCAAACACTCGCTCCTGGGACTCATCAGCCCTGTGAAAGATCAGTACTGGTGGCTGCATTGCTCACTTTATAAAATACTGTGCTCTTTTCAGGAATGTAAAACCTGAACTTTCTGACTTGGCGGTGTCCGAGTGTACTAATGGGAAGGTGATGAGACAGGGATGTTTCCTCAGTGCCTGGTCTTGTGATGCATAAGCCCATCAGCCCTTGGCAGACACACTCTCGCCCCGCTGACAGCGCACTCGCTGCCTTTCTGTGATATTTGCTGGAGTTCCTGCAGACACTCACATGGCCTGGGTTGCTGCTGTATGCTGCTCCTTTGGGTGGATGCTGGATGATGGGGTGAAGAAATGTTCAGCTGTATTTAGTGGTCAGGCCTCACAAACCTATGGTTTCAGCCTACTGCCTCTTGGTCCCTCCTTGATTTCCTCCACATGTCTCATGATGGTCCAACTCTGTCTTCTCTTTTGGCTTTTTGCTCAACAAATGTGTTCCAACACAGGGATTTGCAGAAAGTTATTTCACACAGAACGTTGAATTTAAATGCTTTCAATCATTTTTGAGAATGCAAAAATATTGCTCATGGAAATGAAAAATAGTACTCAACAGAAAATGTCATCACAGCAGATAGAATGAAAAATAGTGGCTATTACTGACAAAGCCATGTAAAGTTAATTGTTCGTCAAAGCAATGCATCTGAGTTAAGCAGACAAACAAACTGAGCTTACCTAGCATCATAATTTTAGAAACACAGAATGCCACTTCGGAAGAATATAAATAGCACTTCATATCATCCAGAAAGCTTAATATCCTGCCCTTTTTTTGATTAATACCAATCTACTATGTTTATTAATAATGAGGTTTGGGCAAGTTCCACATTTGATTTAAGTAGCTGAAATCCCAGGGTCCTCATAAGGCAAATTAGCATGAGTAAATGGTGTGTACTATATGGACTGAAAAAGCTCAGTGATCTTTTAGCACCAATAGGTTTCAGAGAGAGCCCAGAATGACCTCACAGTACATTCCTCTAAAACTAGTGAATGACCTGCCATATGGTTTAAGGTTAAATAACAAATCTTTAGAATCAGTCAGTCACAGTTACGTGATAATTTCTTAGATGTGCTTTTGGACCCTGGAGAATTGAAAAAAAACATAATTTACATTTTTCTCTGTAACTACTTCTTTCAGGGAAAAAAAAAAAAAAGCTTTGTCAGAAAATTTCTGTTTATTTCTAATTACAGTAAAAATTTATAACCATTCAGAAATAAAGGTAAAAGAGAATGGAGGATAGAATCAAAAGAGAAACATATTTTCATCTGAGAGAAGACAGAATTATTCTGATGTACTGAAGTTTTAAAGTCCTGCTCAATATTTTCATAATGTTTGTATGTATATGTGGTATGTATGCATGTGCATCCATGAAATTAAAAACTTAAATTTCTCTTCCTTAAAGTTTGCATCGACCTGTCATTGTTTTTCTCTGAGAAAATCCATTACACTATACCAGTATTAATTATTTTATTTGTTTAGGGGTTGTATAACTGTGTACATGAATCAGAGTTTGAAGGTAATAGCTGGACTTCACAAGCAGTTTTGAAGTCAAATATTTAGAAAGAGTGTGAGAAGACAGCAAGTTCTTTCTCATTTTGTATTTTCATGCAAAGAGACACTGCGCACTATAAAATACACTATATATAAATCAACTATGATTGGAATTTCTCAGCTGTAAGATTTTATTCTGTGTCCTACCATGAAGATTAAATACTGGTAGTATAAAATGTAGTCATCCTATTATTTTTTAAGCCCAAACTCATCAGTCATTTAGTGGAAATAGTATTGTCTTAAGAGAAAGTAAGTCGTCCCTAATGAGAAAGGAAAGTATTTGACTGTATGTCAGCCTCTAGGTTGAAGAGGAATAAAAACAATAGATTGGAATGGCATATAATAAGAGAATGAAAAAGAAACAAGCTATTACTACTAAGAACTTACTTCCCAGGGATGGGAGAAGGCAGTAACAAAATACACCTTTACAGAAGTATTTTAAAATCACCAGAGGAGTGTGTACAGAAACAGGAAACAGTAAAAGCTTTTTTTACCATTCTGTGCTTCAAAATGAGTAACTTGATGATAAATTTCTATAATATTTCTGTTTGCTTCACAACATGAAGCTGTTTAATGAGGGATAACTTCCATAGTGTTCGTTACTGCAATAGAGTCATCAGTCTGCAACAAAATACTGCAGAGAAGAAAAATAAAATCACAGAAAGATGAAAAACACACATATTTTGTGAAAGGAGAATATTTATTAAAAAATCAAAAAGGATATTTACATGTAGGAGATACCATGTGTCACACTGCCCTTTTTCTTTCTTTTATTTATTTATGTATTTATTTATTTGTTATCAGCTCATCTAAATTAGCACTAAACCAAACTTATTAGAAAAGAATAAAAAGCATGTAGACATACAGGCTTTCAGAAATCCATGTGTTCTTGAAAAGATCTTAGAAACTGTAGGAACTGTGGCAGTGGTTAATTTCTTGAAATCCATTAGCAGAAAATGTGAAGTCAGGTCCTTACATATGTAGCCTGGCGCCATTGCCTTTTTGTCTGTGTTCTTTCTATGATCAAACCAATCAAAGACCTGCGATGGATCCTCAGGAGATGAGTTGTTGAGTGTTCTTTCATGGTAAAATGCGTAATTATTTCATATCTTCCCACCAAACTTTTACATACTTACGAATATTGTGATATTATAAATGTGTACATTGAATGTGGCAGCTCRTTAGAAGGATATCAGATATGTAAGGAAAATGCTCCTTCCCTTTGTGTGAATTTTCTCTCTTTACTTGTGGCAAAGAAAAGTGTTTCTTCAATACATTTGAATGTGAATGAATAATTGAATTTTATTCCTCTTATTATGCTCATTCTTCCACGTTGGTTTTTTTTTTTTTTTCTATGAGATAAAAAGGTACATTCAGACTCTTTTTTTTTATTATTAAAGGACAGCTTGGGCAATAGTGGTAAATGTGCGAAAGTGGGCGGATTGTAATACATAGGTAATAAATAACAAAAAGCAGATAGGGTGGGTATTGTTGCTTCTTTTTTCTTTTCCCAAAATAACATATATTAAACTTACATTTTCATCCTAAATGTTGTGTTCTGGCAGGGAATTAATTTTGAAAAATGAGTCTATATGGCTACATGGCTCTATTTTAATTTAATTAACCAATCCATCAGTTAGATTTCAAGGTTCTCCAAAAAATGTGTTAGCAATATTTAATTGGTTGAACTGAGTTCAAGAGAAATTTTCTCTTTTCTCTTTTATTTACCTGTGATTTTTTCATCTCTAATAACAAAGATGCATTATTACTATGGAGACCAAATATCTTTGCTATTAATCTTCTCTCCTCATAAATTTAGACTTTATCCATTTTACCCACTAAAGTGTAAAGCTGAGAAGTGAAGGTAGTGCAGTGTGGATCAAAGAAATAATGGGGAAAAAATTATTCTTTCTTTCCCAAGGTATCCCTTGAAGTGTGCATGCTCATTGTAAAGCAAGATAAATCAGAAAAAAAAGAAAAAGTAAAAAACTAGCCTCAGGCAGCCTTATGATTTATACAGGTTTTATATATGGTTATATTTTGTTCTGCTCAATGAAAGATAAAAAGGTACAAAGCAGTTGGAATTTGAGCTGGTTGCTCTTAGTGTGGTTGCTCCCCACTGCCATTCCCCACTCAAGGGAAAAGAGCAAAGGTTGAACATCTGGAGGTAAAACTGAGTGTAAGAGACAGTTAAAGTTAATCTGAAGAGAGATTTGAACAGGATTATTCCAAAAAATACTCAATACTATTTTTTCTACAAGTAATTCTGCCACAAAGAGGAGGAAGAAGTCTTCCTCGTTGCACCCACAGATTCCACAGCCTCTTTCGATCATTGTTATGCYTGTGCACAAAATTTGGAAGCAAAATTTAAAACAGACTGCTACACAGTTTAACATACAGTCTATATTTGACTGGTGATACTTGAATTTATGGAACTGGACTTTTCCTTTGGGAATGAAGCATCTGATGGGAAAAACATGAGAACTGAAATATAGAAACCAAGTTGCTGTCACATTCTCTGAATACTTGTATTTAGGGTGTTTAGAAAAATAGCATCTCAGTAAAGTTCATTATAAAATACATGTAGCAGGGAAGGACAACAGAAGTGATGAGGTCTCATGCTCTGAATTTCAGAAGATTTGCAATTGTGCCTGTAGCTACCATTGTTTCATTAGTACAGCAGATAAAAGAGTTGGAAAGAGATTTCTTTACATGTCTAAAGAAAAGGTTATCTGAAGAATTCAGACTCTGAGGTTTTATCAAAGATAAAATTAAGAAGTTGAAAATATCAAGCTAAAATTTATCTTATTTTCCTGCTGTTTATTTGGCAATTTGACATTTTGCCCCAAGCTCCTTCCAAACAGGTGTCTTGGCAAACCTGTGCAAAAGAACCTATGTGACATTGTCCACACTGTTCAGGAAAAGCTGCAACAGAATCATAACTGGTGTAACTGGTTCTGTTTGGGTATTGTCATGGGTTAAACCTGATTTTTTCCTATCCGAGTCACAGCACCAAAAATGTCGTGGTTTGAACTTGACCAAAAGCCAAAAGCACTGCACTCATGACACTGTCTCCCTTCCCCCAGCGGAAAGGGAGAAGGGAGAACAAAAGCCCAATTAACACAAAAATTTATGGCTTTCAGATAATATAACATAATTCAGAGAAAGATACGTATATGCTTCAGAGAATGGTCAGACAGGCTGAGTAACTTAAGTTGCAAAATAGATGTATTACTACAAACTACTAAGAATACTACTGCACCGGGGAGGGGAACAAAGATAGGGAAAAATTTACAAGGAGAAGAAAAATAAAAACGGACATTTTAAGATACCTGTTATCCTTTCCGGGACCCGTCCCTTTCTCATGTCGTCCCTCTCCACCCCCCATGTCTTCCCACATACACAGGGAGCAGGAAATGAAAGTCTAACATAGATCAAACTACTCATTACAGTTGTCGTCCAGCGTCATAGGAGACGCGTTCTTACAGCTCCAAGCTGTGGAAGTTCTTTTCCCAAGAAACAGTCAGTGTATAACTGCTGATGGCAAGGGAGTTTTTCTTTACCTCGTAGGAGAAAGGAAAGAATGTCCTTCAAGGCCAAACTGCGTTGTTTCAGCGGCGTAAGACCACTATCACAAATTTCCTGGCAGAGCACAGCTTCTTCTAAGTATCCACTTACTTCAGACGTAGGGCGGGGGCACCTCTTCCCTCCCCGCAGAACACAATTTCTTCTTAGCATCAACTCACTTCAAACATCGTGGAGGGGCCAAGCCTATTCCCCTTTTTTGGCTTCTAATCAGCTCAGTCCAGTTCTCAAAGGCCATGTTTTTCTCAGAGCAAGGTCGCTCTCTTTTCTATACAGGTCTCTCATTGATAAAATAGTCCTTTCGAGAACAGCTTGTTTTCTTCATGTCAGAACACCACAGCAACAGCACAGCCTTCCATCCCATATTTTCCTTACCGTGATCTTGAGTCTCCATTTTTTCCTTCTTAGATCTCCTCACCCTCCTGCTCTGTTTTTCCCCAGTGCACGATACTAAAACTAAATACCAACAAAACTACATGGCGGCCGTTCCTATCTTGTTTTGAATTCTTCTTAAGTACAAGACCATACGTCATCACAGAGGTGTAACCAGCCTGTGCAATTGGCCCAGGTCTGACCAGCAGCCATCAACTCAGAGCCACAATGGATTGGCTYTAAAACACAGGGGGCAGGGCTCCTTTTGCTGGAGAAGAAGGAGAAAGCTTCTAGAACTTCCTCACAGGAGCCATCTTTGTGGTTTCTTGGTCCCATCCCCCCACCACCAAAAATCGGACCGAGTAAAACCATGACAGGTATCTGTGGAAATTACTATTAATTCTATTTCTGAATAGACAGACACAAGAAGTCTTCTCCCTTCATGTTTTCTTTTTGACTTCTGAATCTAATCTTGGAAGCTAGCAATGTGGCATGGTTGGGTCCAACAAGGACCTTTCCCAGTGGGCCTGTTTTCCAGCACTGAGGACTATTTGTGGGAGAAAGGAATTAAATTCAGGCCAATAGGATCCTGAACATGAGTTGAGTTTAGTAAGTCAGTCCCAAGGAAAGTAAGCTCCAAACAGGAACACTAAACTCCTTATATCCAGAAAGAAACACGGGTATATATACACAGTTATATACTATAACTCAGAATAGCAGAATGAAGAGTTTTATCTCGTGATAAAACTGAGACAAAAAAACTTGTGGTCAGAAAGAAGATAACCAGCCTGCAATACTACATATGCTCCCCTTGCCATTGCAGAAATACCAGTCATTTCATGCGAAGTAAGTTTTGTTGAGTTTACATGAGTTAATCTCCAAAGGTAATTTAGCTCCACTTTTTGTGTGTCCTAGATGGCTAAGATCAGCAGGATTAAGAACAAGACAAGATGACACAAGCAAAAATTGTTGACTGGTTGGGATTTTTTTGAGGAGGAATTGATATGAGGATATATACTCTAGCAATATACTTTCTAAAGAAAAATATTATACTGCATATTTATGTATAAAAAGTAATAATTATCTATTTTATAAATGCACCTTCTAAAACGAGAGCTGGAGAAATGCCTGTCATGAGGAATAGGACAGAATAGAACAGAGTGGAATAGAACAGAAATGGTTGGCAAGCTTTTCTTCYACACTAAGAACCTAAAAAATATCTACATTAGCAGACTAGGCAGTCTATCTTGATCCTTCTCTGGTGTTTGAGTGTTGAAGTCAGAAAAAATAAAAAGGCTTGTGCACTATCTTCTTTGAGCTGTAAAGAGGAGGAATAAGAGTCAAGAAATATTGAAACAATATTGGGTTGCTGGCTAGCTTAGAAAAGAGAAGTATAAAGTTTGCTAATAGTTTGGGCTGAACAAGAGAAATTATTTGTTTTCCTGTGTATCTGTCTATCTAACTATCTATCTGTCCATCTGCTCATCCATCCATCCACCCATCCATCCATCTATCCATCCATCCATATACGTATATCAACAATATACACACATGGGCGTATAGATACCTGCAATGTGTTTTCAGTTGAAGAGGCTGCTGTTGAGCAGCTCTGTTTGGTGAGAAGCAGCTGTTCCAACATTAATTGTATCCTGAATTTCTGTAATGTCCCAAGTTTGAAGTGAAAACTGCTTCATCTATTATAACTGAAACATTAGAGGCTTGCAGTGTTATGAAAACTAATTTACAGAGCTCAGAGTTCTTTAAAAAATTCTTTAATATCTTCATTTATGTGGAAGGGAAGGTGAAACAAAGACTCGACCGCAAGTATGTCCAGGCTTTTGTTTCTGTGAGTTATCTTTAATGATATCTTAAGATACACCAAGATTTTTTTTATTATGTTCCAAATCTTTGCACTATCAGATCACAATGATTTTCACTTCCCTGGCTTGTAGTGAGTGTGTTTGATATATTCAAGTGTCTCCTAGTGTGCAGACCCATACCTGAGATTTTTTTTTGTTTTGCTTTAAACGAAATGTTGTTATCCCTAAATTGAAATATGAGCCAGATATATTTGCAGTACAACCAATATTATGGAGAATGGAAATGAGGCAATTAACATCTTTATGTGACCATATGCTAACTAATAAATGTTCAAATTGACCTTGATTGAAATATCAGAGGGGAACCAGCATCTGATTATGATATCAATGCTCAGGCAAGCATAAAAAAAAAAAGTCAGAGTAGGGATGTTGCTGAGGTAGCGAATAAACCTACCTTTGAAAAGCCCAGAAGACGCAGATCAAACTGGAGCAGACACAGATAGTGGTGCAGGGAGGCCCAGCACACTGCAAATGTTAATAAAACCCTACAGTGACCACATTCAGAGCCCTACAATCCCTGTTGTGTGCGCACAACACCCCTGACACCCGCACACCTCGTGGTGAGAACCACACTGCCTGAGGGGCAACAGGCTGCTCTAGTGTGAGTGGCAGTGCAACACCTGCTCGGCCCTGTCACCCTGTTACAGAGCAGGTCTCTTCCACTGCCTTTGCTGCTTCAGCAGGCTGCACTTCAAACGATTTCTTGCTTTTTGATTACTACAATCCATTCCTCCGCCTGAGGAGTTCTGAAAAAAACCAAAAAAAACAGGGACTAAACCTTTGTATGAAGCTCTTTTCTTTCCATGTAGCTCCTGGCTAATCACAGGACAGTAGGGCTAAGTGTTGCCACATGAATGCTGGCACCTTGAGAAAATCACTGTGCGCTGGAACCACAGCTGCTGACCCTGATTCCTTAAGCATCATATTAAATGTGCTCATTTACTGGCACAGTATCTTGCTCCTGTTTTGCTCTTGGGTCCAAGATACCCCATTATTAACATTGACTCTAACTTTTTTATCTCCAATTTTGACCTGAAATAATTTTTTTTTAAATTCTGCTGTAGAATGAAGAGTAATGTTTACCAGTGTCTGTATATTTCAGCTGGTATTGATGTAAATCAGTTCATGTATTAATGCAAATCCAGCCCATCTATGCTGATCATCCTAGAAAAAGACGGTAAGACGGTATTTATCCTCTGTCTTGAATGAGTGTCTAATACAAGAAATACCAAGGTACAGAAAAAAAAAAAAAAAGGTTTATTAAAGGCAAGAGAGTTGTATTGTGATCCATAAATAGCAAAGATCATTGCAGGTCTATTAGGATGTGACAGGTCATCCCAGTCATGCACGCTAAACTGGGGAATTGTTCTTGGCTGGGATGGGAGCAGCTGCCAAGGGCAAGACACACTGAACAATGTCCTGGAATGGAGTCAGGGTTTTATTAAAAACCAAAACCATTGAAGACTATACTCTCTTATGTCACACACTCATTTACCTCACTGTGTCACGTTCACTACTTGGCTTTCCAGTAGGGTGAACACAGCTGGTCTGGAAGGCTAGGCAGAAAGTCACTTTGTTTTCTGCTGTTCCTCTACTCACTGTTCCCAGTCTTAAATGTTATTGGTCCAACATCCCTGATTATCACCCAGCATTTATCTCTGTACATTTCCCTGATATCAGCCTTCTGGAATCAGGACATCTCCTGACTTCCAAGGTCTTCCCTCCAGACTGGATTTTCCTTCCAGACTTCCTTCTTATTCTGAAATCCTTTCTTCTTTCCATGAACATTTGTTTTTTGGCTCTTTCTTTTCAGCAACCCAAATCCCCATTCTCTAAATCTAAATAGTCTGTGCACACAAGCACAAAGGACAATCAGTGTCTTAACTGGTAYTTCTGGCTAATGTTACTTTATACATTGGAAGATTGGTCACAGCATTATCAAAATTTACAACCTGCCCACTCAAAAGTTCTGTTCTGGACATCCAGCACCCTCTCACTGTTATCTGTCAGCTATTAACACACAGCCTCAGCTACTTTTTTGCCTATCATGCCATGAGGTCTCTCCTCCCAGTGAGAGCTCCAGTAGCAGTCTCAGCAGTCTATTTAAGACACTATTTAAGATTTCCTCTGCTCCTCTTAATTCATAAGGAATATCTTTGGATGCATACATGTATATAAATAAATACAGGGTGAGTGCTGAACCTCCTTTGGCCAAAGCATGCAAAATGCCTTTTCCTGCCCACGTTCTCATCTTGTGTCCTGTGAAATATTCTAAAAATTACTGAGTAGCTGACAGCTGGACCAAAATGGAGGAAATACTCCCGTTAATGTAAATTTTGGATACAAACATACATTGCGCATTTGTTTTCTGTTTCTACTGGCAATAGTGCCAGGCTTGGGCACCTCTGGGGTTTGCCATCCCTGGCAGAACTGTGGTGGAATGTTTCAGATTGCCAGGAGACACAACCACAACCGCAAGTATCTGTTGCACACTCAAAAACATACTTTCCTCTTCACTCTCTAAAAAGACAGAGGCATTTCTTAAATGTGCATAAGAATTTGAAAGGCCATCTTAAATACATGAAGTCAGGAATAAGGAATCGGTGTTCTATTTCTGGGCTATTTTCCTAATTATGGTACTCTAACGGGCAATTAGCTGAAAGTTCAAATTTGGTATATCTTTTCTGAACAGTCAAACAGCTCATTGCAGGTACAGGCACTTTCCTTTAAGCTGAATTGGATTCTACGTGGAGGTGCCAACTTCAGCCATATTTCTTTTTTTTTTCCCATTACAAACTTTGCATTTGCAAGAATTTTCTTCCAAAAGAAATTAGACTACATTCTCTTTAAATGTAGATTTGCAAACTATGCATATATTTAAGGCTATGTTGTCAATCATTTTCAATAGGCCTATTGATTTCCTCTCTTCATAATAGTGACATTACCATACCCATGATCAACTCTTTATTATTCTCTTAATGACTTGGATTTTTAATTATATACTTTTTGAAAGCCTTATTATCTGAATTTCTCTCCCTTTCCACACTGGAACACATAATCTGGACTCTTTTTAATGGTTAAAACTGTTCAGGATATTAACTTATAATTTAAAACAACATTTTCGAAGTATTCATAGGGGAGTGTCATAGAATGAGAAAAAGGCTTTATGTCTAAGTGCATGATTAACCATTTTCTGGCTTTATGGACCTATTCTGAAGACCACCCTTCAGAAAAATGGAAAAGATGAAAAAGGTGAAAAAATTTAGCTTAAAGTCAGCTCATCAAAATTAACATTTAAAAAGCTCTACTTCATGTATACACATAATAATGTATACATATAATGATTTATACATATAATGTATACATATAATGATGTTTCCACTCTTAGAAAACTAAGAGTTAAAACATCCAGGCCTAATAAAGATATACTTCTATTTAAAACAGTATAAATAATCCTTCAGAAGTATCAAGCAAAATATTTATACATAAAGAGAAGAGAAGAGAAGAGAAGAGAAGAGAAGAGAAGAGAAGAGAAGAGAAGAGAAGAGAAGAGAAGAGAAGAGAAGAGAAGAGAAGAGAANGAGAAGAGAAGAGAAGAGAAGAGAAGAGAAGAGAAGAGAAGAGAAGAGAAGAGAAGAGAAGAGAAGAGAAGAGAAGAGAAGAGAAGAGAAGAGAAAGGAGAATGAAGAGAAAAGAAGAATGTAAATACATTATTCAGATTAACAGAGATACAATCAATCTGGCAAATCAATAGGAGACCTAAGAAAAATTCTGATCTATTTATAGCAAGGACTCCAGAGCAAGCTCTGCGCTTTTATATGAAGCAGCAAAATTACAACTGCAGAACAAACAGTGGATCTATGGCTCTTGGCAGGGGATAGGAACTGGTTCAAGGCCAAAGAAATAACACCAAAGGTGCTGCTGTTGGGGGAAAAAAAAGCAAAGCAAAAGGCAGGGATTTACAAAAAGTGAAAAAGTGTGAGTAGCCTCTGAAACCTAATTTTACCCAAAGCTTAGAGAAAGAAGTTGTGATGGAAATGAAGTTAAAATGGGCAGGCATGCCACTGGTTTGTGGCTAAAGCAACAGAAAACCAAACAGAGATGCAGCATATTTTCAGCAGCAAGTAAATAAAATTCTCATGGGCAAGGAGTCACAGTACTTTCCATCAGCAGTGCATTGTTGAAATTCTGTATACACATGAGCAATTCTGGTCTATAAAATTCTGGTTTCCAGGTGCTGCTTTGCCTGAAATAATGTGCTAATGAAATGGGAGGCTGTTGGCTGAGGTGAAAGCAAGTCTGAAACTGTAGAGGTGACAACATATATGCATACAGAAAAGACTGTTCCTGATTCCACTAGACCTCACAGGTTAAGAGAAGGGCAGAAATAGCACAAAATAATTATGTGAACATGGTACCATCCCGGCTTCTGATAACAAATGTTTCCAATGCAGAAGAAACCATATAAACCTGTCCTCTTTCCTTCCCAAATAGGGTTAACAGATACATTAAAAATGGCATTGTTTCTAGGAATCTAGAAATGCAGCTCACATATGAGTGCTCAAATTCTTTTTGTCACTGCCCTCTTTGAGGTGAGTCCTAAATACAGAGTGTATAGGTTGAGTCCCAAATACAGAGTGTATAGGTTACACTGCAAGGGGAAAAGATGTTCTTTTAGGATGTCCAATTCAGCATCTCAATGCATCAAGTGGTATTAGTCGGGGTATTTAAGGGAGCAACTCTCCAACCACTGTTATTGCAGTGAGGTTTTCGTGACAGAACAAAAATGTTGTTGATGAGACTTTTAGGTTAAAAAAAAAAATTCACTTTTGACCAGAAATTTTCTTTTGCAGCTAGACACAGCTTCTTTTTATGGATTTTTTTTTCTGATTTCCTGAAAAACAAGTAGAATTCTTAGGAACATGGTTTTATATTTGGGTCCCCTAAGACGCAAAAATAGAATTCCTAAATTCCAGTGAACTACGCCCAGAAAGAGTTATTTTGTGTCTGTCAGCCCAGAAGAACATATGACTGATCATATGATATCTACTCTCATCAGCCAGCTGAAATTTGCACAGAATTTTGCAAACCTAGCTATCTCAAGTTATTTCAATGTATCTGGTTTTCTTCTGTCCTTAGATAGGAAATTTGTGTGGCTCTGGTGCTAGAAAAAAATCAGTTCTATGGCTCTACCAGAAAATTCTAATCTTGGCAAATCAGTTTTCATTACCCATTTTTTGTGAAAGCTTACTCAGTCAAGGAAAAAAATGTGGAAACAAATTTACATTTTACTAACATTAAAAAGGTAAATTACTTTCAAGTTCTATCATCAGGTTTTTTATTTTTATTTAATTTTCTCCCTTCATTCTCAAGGAGAAATTGACTCCATCTAACATGTATATGCCCTTTAAAACTAAACAGACCTTTACCTGCACAGCAGAAAATTGAACTTTTTCCTTCTTTTTTTTTCTCCCTTCCTTTTTTTCTTTTTGAATTAATGTTTTTTTTTTTCCTCTGTACTTCCTGTATTTGAACAGAAGGTAAGTAAGCTTCCTGACCTAAGAAATTTACTGCTGTTTTGTTCAGATGAACATTTCTAGTGTATAAATGACACGGGTGCATGCTAGACAATTCTGTCAGCTGAGCATATGCTGTGTAGCTTAGACATGTATTAGTCTGGTTCAATTTGAAACACAATGGAACAAAGTCTGCATGCAAGAAATGAATTTCTGACAGGGTTTGTAGCTCTGTTTCAAAAATACCCCTTAAGGTATGAGCTTCATTTAAACATCTCTTTGAAGTATTGACTTAATAGAACTAAATACATGTCTAAATATATATGAATTTGCTTTAAAGGCTTGCTGAATTTTTGCCTTTAATGAATAAAAGACTTGAACATCTGGGAAAAAGTTATAAATTGAAATTGCATAGTGTGCAAGGAATAATAAAACATACTATGAAGAGAACATGAAGTTATTTGTGTACTAGTGCAATAAAAAACATGATCAATGAGAGGTGTAATTTTGCAAGTCATTGACAGTAAATTCTGAATTTGATAGGGCACTACATGAAGAACCACAAGTGCAGATTCAGAGTGAGTCATGTAGTCAGCCACCATGATACTCATGCCACTTGTTTTATGTCGAGTGTGATTCATCTCTGTGACTATTAATGAGACAGAACACAAACCAGGCTCCACCACTGCTGCCTGTCCTAGGACAGCCTTTGTCATTCTTCTGCACCAAACTCTGTATGTCCACTTCTGTGTTCTCCTCCATGCACAGTGCATGTCTGTCCTAGAAGTTCTGTAGATATGTTTTTAAGATGCACCTGATTATTTCTAGCTTCCTGAAAAAAAAATTAGAGGAAAAATGATGCAATATTTTAATGATGATGGATGCATTTTTAAATACCCCACACTAACTGCAATTTTTTTTGTTCTATCTATATTTTTACATCTTTTAAGCTTTTATTGTGTCAAAACAATTTCACCGGACTCAGTTGGTTTTTTGTTTTTTTTTTTAATTGTGGATTTTGGATGATAACTGAAACTGCTGTGTTGGCAATCCAGACCACTGGTTACTATCAGAATTTACGTTATCTGTAAAGAAAATGAATAGTTYAGTGCCATGTATCTTCTTGCCTTCTAACATAATACCTGAACGGAAAACTCATTTGCTTAATGCAATTAATTAACTCTAGTTATGCAATTCTGAAAGAAATCCTTTTGGCATGTTTTCCTGTCATTCTTTAAGTGAACAGACTCATGTAATTTCTTCTTTTAGATTTCATTTCAAATTTTGCTTCTTCAAAGAATAGCTTCATTAAAAAATCCGACTCTATAAAATGGTTTTAAATCAAGCATTGTCTGTATGATATGTGTGTCTGCTTTTTATCATGCTGAAATCAGGGGCAAGACAGACAGTTGTAAGAGAGCAAATTCTCACTGATTTTCTGCTACTATAGACCTGCAGTTTGACCTTAACCATAATGGGAAACTTATTCAAAGCTAATTATTTCTCTTGGTAGACCTTAAACTTTGAAATGTTCCAGAGTGAACTGTAGTATGGAATGTCAAGTATTCCATTGAAACCTAAAAGTTGCATATCAAAGGTATTTTAGTGGCTTTCTAAAATCTGTTATCCTTTTTGACAAATATGCTAATATTGAAAATCTGGTGAATGTGTGAGCTTTSAAGTCGAAATCCCAGCTTCTTACCTTTAACCAATTGTAATCTTGCTGGTTTATGTGGTTCTGTGGTAAACTAACTATGAGCAAAACAAACAAAATAACTCAGCAACTATTGGAGTAATTTTAATCACTCTTCTTTGATTCTTAGTCCATAATGGCATTTTTGAGAGCTTTTATTAGTGTCATATTTCATTAAAAGGATTAAATATTTTAGGGACAAGTTCATCACTACAAATTTCCCACTGGCTTAGATTTACCAACAGATTTGCTTGACTTCAGTCTCTTTCTACATGCAACCTTTTTTTGTGGTGTGAGAAACGTCTATGTGATGTTTAATTTCCGTTACAATTTAATGGTTTCTTTGGTGCTAATCTACAGATCGCTCTTGGAAACATTTTGTAATACTCTTTCTTCTTTTCCTTGTCACTGTAGAGATGCCATTTTCTTTGTTTATTCTTCTTTGAATCTTTTGGTTTATTGTGAACCAAATACTTAAAAATGGGAATCGATGCAGTATTTCACTATCATTACTTGCAGCACTTTCTTTAGATTCTTTGCTGCTGTTATACATTTAATTTTGTTTCCTTCCTGGTTCAATTTTTTTTCCATTTTAGGGGKTTTTTTTTGTTGTTTTCCTATAATTCTATGTTTCTTCACCCAAAGAGTGCAGTTCCCTGATTATCAGCTATTCCTATTGCAGCATCTGTGATGCCATAATATTGGAGACACTGTCAGTCTAATATTGGTCCTTTATGCTGAAACCAACTTTCATCTATTCTTCAGTTGGAGTCAAAATTATTATTGTAAGTTCCTACATGTAAGTTTTTTGCTATCAATTGTATTTATTTTTATGGAGGGTTTTTTTTTTTTTTTTTTTTTTTTTTTAATTGGTCTTCAGTTAAATTTAAGCTGATTCAAATTTCAGGTCTTCTGTAATTTATAAAATGGATACGCTTGTTCTTCAACACTTGACATAAATGTTATTTTCTTCCATTTTATTCAGGGTATGTTGAGGATTTCCAAATTATTTGAGATGTCTCTTTGCAGGAATACTAATCTGCTGGTTGTGTCCTGATAAGAAACAGATATTAGTGTTTTTTTCAGAGCTTCGCTTGTGAGAGAAAAGGCCACAGAAATCATGCGTTTCTAACCATACAACAAACAGCAGAACGCTGTTATCTTGTGGTCATAAGTTATTGTGATTTTGATTGTAATATCTTTTCGTTTCCAAATGTACACTATTGGAAATCTTGTTTGGACTTTTTTGGCTGCTGTTTGATTCATACCTGTGGTTATATCTTCCCTGCTGAAAGCAACAAGGATTGAGAGACTCCTGTCGGCTCTGAACAAAGGTGATGCTGGAAACTGTCTTGCTGTGGTCTGAGGGATCAGCACTGGCTCTGTGAACCGGCTAAAAACCAGAGCAGAACTGCCAGTGGAGAGGTTTAATATTCCAGTAGCTGAAATAGTGTGGTATTTCCATACCAGGCTACAGCACACAATAAGCAACAACCTTTACACTGATTTAGTTTTCATCTCTCAGAGTTCAGATACTGTTTTTCAATCATTATTATATTATTTAATCATCTAAAATTTTGGTTTAGAGCTTTTTAGGGATTCTTCAAATGGTGATGTTACTCTGTTACAAGAACTTCAAAGTTTCATGCATTTGTTATTTTTCTTCCATAACTTGCTGCCGCCACAGAAATAATCTGCACACACACTTCTCCGCCTCCCTCCTACCTCTACCCTTCCTTTCCTCTAGCAGAAATTCAAGCTCTGGTAGCGTCCCCAAGCTTTCATCTCATCAAAATAATGGAAGACTGTAGAAATAGAAATGCTGAAGAGAAAAATAATTTTTACTATTATTTAATATTACCCTTCTTTCCTCAAAAATCTCTTTCTAGCTTACAAACAGCGTTATCAACATAAATGACCAAGGAGTTGCCGAGGCAACGGCTAAAGTAGCGAAAGTGCTGTACAGAAGAAAAGAACCAAGAAAAAAAGTCCTTAAATTAGAAAATAACTGAGATTGGGTTTTGGTAATGCTACAGCAATTCAAGACACYCACACTTTCCTCTTGAGAGGGACTGAATTGCACCAAAGCTATGGAAAAATGTGATCATGATCAGGTAATTGACTGAAAGAAGCACAGCAGAAGTAATGTACTTTCACAGAGAAATTTATGAGTGCAAAGAAAGAAAGAAAGGCTACATGTATTTTTTACCTTCGAAAAAATATAAATCTGTCATGAGCTTGTTTTGCCTAGCTTAAATCACCTGTGAATAATTAGGTAATTAAAAGTAAATCATTTCAGAGGGTATTCCTGTCATGCAATGTCATACATCCAGTATTATCAAAATATCATTTTCCTGGGAGTTGTGAAAACCAAATCAATTTGAAAAAGCTGCAAGTGCATAGAAAGTACTTGGGTCATTTATTCCAGATGCAATGACTTTGTTGTTGGTTGTATTGTTGTTTCATTTAAGAGCTGCTGTCAAAGACTGGAGCTTTGCTGTGTTGGAAGGAGATTCACCATGGAAGCAAGACAATCCCAAGCTCCTATTCTCTTTCTGACTGTTTGTTTCATCCATGTGCATTTCTATAGCAATT
>NW_026623534.1:0-30307 GCF_030028575.1 Malurus melanocephalus
TTTTTTTTTTCTTCTTCAGGTTATATTTGACCATCTTTACCCCTCTGCAAATATTACTACTACTTGTTTGTTTTTCCTGCGATGGTATTATTTTTCCAGCTCTTTATAGCCACATTTTAGCCATATTTATAACCATATTTCTGCCCAAAACACAGAACTGAATTTTTAAAGGGAAACAAGCTCCAATTTGAAACCTAGATTTTTTTGTTTTCAAAATGGAGTTTCCACTCCTCATGGCAATTTATCTCCTTCCCTCGAATCCAGTGTTAAAAATTATTGGAAACATTAGCCTGACAGGATTAAAAAGAAACATGTTTTTAATAAAATATCATTTGGGTTTTGAATGACAGAGCGTGGCAGTGTGCACCATATACTATAAGAAGCATCAAACACCAGTATATTATGTGAAAAAGCAACAGCTATTCTTTGTGAAGGTGCCATTTATCAGCGTCTGAGGAGGTTATTTAAGTGAGTAGTTTAACAAACATGAACTAAAGTGTAATGTTTATCAGCTGTCCTCTTTAACTCTAAATAACATAGAAGAAGATGGCTGTTAAAAGTGAAATGGACATCAATCAATGTACACTGCCAGCTTACATGAGAGGTTATATATGGCCCTATAGAAACAATGCATGTGAGGTGTGCTGCTGGGGGTCACTTGGCTAGGCAAAGGAGAGAGGCTGAATCATACACCTTGGGCAGGCACAGACAAGCACTCTGTCATTTTAATAATGCTCTCATTGCAGAAAGTTTCACCAGTTATGGCCGTGATGCTTAATTGCTCTCATTTATCTCCCTAATAAGTGATGTCATTGAGTTAGAGCTGTTGAGCATACACAACTGGCAGGTCAGTAAGTAAACCCGCTATCCACACCTACTGATGAGGGTGGGGGAAATAAACAGGAGTAAGAAATGCACCAAAGGCCTTGAAATTATACGTAGTGAAATTTGGAACAGCGAAACAGATATTTTATTGTCGTATTTCTCTTCTTGTCTGAGACCATCCACATTTACTGAGAAATTAAAAGCTAAAAATACATACATAGAAACCCCAAATTCTCTGAGTATAGAAGCAAATCCATTTGTGCTGCCAGCTTGAGAGTTTAAGGGGTGACAGCTGTCACCCCTTTGGTCCTGCTGCCTCTTCATAGAGGTAGACATAGATGCAAGTCTGCACAGCGAATCCATCACTCTGTGCACAGGAAAAAACAGCGCTTTCAGCTCCATATTTTCATTGGTAGCAAGGCTTTAGTTTTGTATGATGTAGATGAATGAAAGCAATAAAAAGAAAAATGGCAAACATAAAGCTCCCCAAATGGCTTTACTCAAGCTGAGTGAACAAATAGGGAAAAAACCCAAATACATGCTTAGCAGTGACTCTGCGTTATCTCCATAGGGTACAAATCACTGCCATTTCCAAGTCTTTATCTCCCTTGCAGAGGTTACCACCTGCTGCATTTCCAGGAGGTCTGGATGGTGTTGCCGTGGCCTGGCCAGGGGCCGTCAGTCCTGCTGTGTTCAGGCAGGATGAGCTGTGGGCATGCAGGAAATGTGTTCAAAGTGGCTGGAGTTTTGTTTGTCTACTCGCTTGTTCTGTATTTCTAGTTAAGGAAACGTTCTCTAAAAGGAATCTGTTCTGACAGAGCTCAGCTTTGGAGCCAGTCTGGAGTTTCTCCCCATCTCAGATTTGCTCATTAATGGGGAGAAATGAGAGAGAAATCTGTTAACTTCCTTCTTAGAAATCCTCTTTTCCCAGCCTCAGGGATCAAGTGGCTGGAGTTTGACAATTAAGAAAAGTTGCTGGGTCTCTGTTAACCTTTGTGTCTACAAGGGCAGAGAGCAGCAGGACTTTGCAAGTCTGAGCATCCTAAAAGTGGTCATGCAAGATGATGGGAGTCTTGGGGCGTCCTGTGCTGCTCCATGCAGGAAATTAGGTGATTATTGGAAATCAACTTCCTGGGAATTGCTAGGAAAGCATAAAGGGAGTGAGAGAGGCAGAGCATGAGCAGAGAAAAGCCAAGGGGCTTCTGCGGGGCCAGAATTGGCTATGTGCCTATGTGAGAAAATGAGAGGTGGAGCAGGGGAGGATCAATGACCCTGCTGCAAAGCTGGTCTCAGGCTGCTCCTTTCTCAGAACAATTTGTTTCCCTTTCTATTATTCCATCCTTTTCTAAACTGGGGAAGATGATTTTAGAAAATGTTTCCTGTTTATGGCATGGCTTTAGATTTTTTTTTTTAAGGTCTTGCACCTCTATGTGGAGCACTCAAACTGCCTGTGGGCAGATAGCTTGCCACCACAGCGCCGAGAGACTTCCTCAGCAGAGTTCACAACTGTGGCTAACAGTTTGGGTGGTTCTACTAAAAATACATTACACCTGGAGATACTTGATGACTCTTTTCCCAGAGCTGATGAAAATTACTGTTACTTTTTTGAAGGGAATTTTCAGGAAGTGTTAAATGTATCTATAATAAGAGGAGTTGGCTTTAAATGTAATATTCACCACAGCTTTGAACTGTTGGTAAATCCAGTTTGCTTCCTACAATATCCCCACATTTCTTTATGGAAATAACTTCACACAGTTGGAATCTGTGAGAAAGAAGGTGATATGGGTCATGAAATTATACCAGATTTTAATTTCTACTGTATGAAATTCATAGCGTGCAGGATCTCAAACAGCAGCTACCAAGTTAGATTGTATTCTTAATATAGACTCTCAAACCCTTTTATGATTAAACGTTGACTTTTCCTACATGAAAGCACAAAAGGTTCATGCTGTGTGGGAAGTTCAAGGTACCCAGATTACAGGGTGTAAAAATAAGGAGAAAAAGGATTTTTTTTTCAGTTTAGAGTCCTTTGAAAATGTTGGAAAAATGTTCCAGGCCATTTCAAAACCAGTGTTTTTGAAATGTTAGCAGATGAACTGTTAAACAAAATGATGGAATAATAAAACTTTTGTTTTCACTGGTGCTAAATAAAATTTTAAACCGAGGACTAATTATTACAAAACCACAAACTCAGATTTGTCTTTAACAATGCTGAAGAAAAATACTTCAGTTTGCTCCAACATGTCTTTAAAGCATTTTAATATTCCTAAATGAACAATTTGGTAAAAATAATGCAATTTTACAAAATGTTTGAATTTTACTGACACAAGTTTGTAAGAAATTCACACAGGCGTCGGTAGGGACGGATGCTTGGTCCATGAAGAGCCAAAGATTTACTAGGACCAGAAGACTGCAGTAAAAGCAGAAAATAAAGACAGAAAAGAAAAAAAAACCTACTGCACAGGTCAGAAAGTAGTGGAAAATAGAAATGCCAAGAAGACAGCCTTGGGGCATTAACCATGTCCCTAGGAAGCCTGTTCAGTGTCTGACCACCCTCTCAGTAAAGAAATGCTTCGTGTCCAGCCTGAACCTCCCCCAGTGCAGCTTTGAACCATTYCCACRTGTCCYGTCACTGGGCACAGGGAKAAGAGATCCACACCCCRCTCTTCACYTYCCMTTCTCAGGAGGCTGGGGAGAACAGTGAGGTCACCCTTCAGCCTCCTTTTTCCCTCTGAAGCAGACAAACACGAAGTCTCAGCTGCTCCTCACAGCATGTGTCCTTCAATCCTCACACCAGCTTTGCTGACCTCCTCTGGACTCATTCAAGGACCTTCACATCCTTCTTAAATCATGGGGCCCAGAACTCCACAGAGTATTCAAGGCTTCTCAGCTCTGTGCCTTTTAGGGTTTCCCTACTCAGTGTGTAGATAATAGAAAGCAATAAAGGAGACAATTTTTAATAAGCAGTGAGTAGGTATAGTCTTACAACAAATGAAATACCAAGGTATGTTTTAAACTAAAGGAGTCAAATCCTGACCTTTTAGAAAGCAATAGGGTTTCCTTGCTGTGTTTCAGTGAAGTTGTTCTTGGTGCCAAAGTAAATATCACATGGCAATATTAGTATAACCAAGGAGGGTATTATTTGAATCAAAATATAGATATATACCAAACGATCTGATTCAAAGAAAGCTGCTTTGGGTGATATCAGGGTAATGATGTTGTAAAACATTATTCCTGACTGGTAACCTTATCTTTCACACCCTTTGCAAGATATCTAAGATGACATATTAAGAGAGTTTTAAAAATAAATAATTTCTTCTACTTCCTGAAGTGAAGGGCTTTTCATCAGAGCATAAATTCAGCATAAAAAAAAAAAAAAAGAACCAAAACCAACCCTTTGCAATTTTTCTGCAAAAATTAAACACTGCTATCTGAACCATTGAGAGAAATATATTTACATATTTCAGGCTAAAGATCTTTTGTAAATGTTTAGTTACCACATTCAAACCTTTCAACACTTCCCCCGAAATCACATTATTCTTATGAAGATACAACAAGAAGTCAAAGAATAAAATGTAAAAAGCTCCACTTCAGTAATATGAAGGTTGTGAAATGAGCTGACAGCATCCAGGAAGCTCAAAGTTACAGCTGACAGCCTGTCCTTAACTCATGCTGTGTGAAAAAAGCAAATGGCATTAATGCATATTAGCTGAGCCCAAAGTTTGAACCCCTCAGCCCATCCCTCCCTCTCTATTTGAGTTATGGGAGCTGTTGTTTTGAGGTCTGATTTTCAAACTTGGCTCTAGTGTTGCTGTTAGAAGGCGTGCATGGCACTTGCACACAACATAAATCTTTGCTCAAAAGCTCTGTTTTGTCCAGGCACGTGCCGGCGCAGCAGCCAGGACGCAAGATGTTAGTTACAAACATGGATGTGTTTCTGCAGACTTTGAAGACTTCACCAAAGGCACAACAGCTCGCTGTGCACCTCTTCAGAAAACATTTGTTTGACATGCTTTTTACCTTTTACCCCTGCTGTGGTTTATTGGCCTTATATGCATTTCTAACTTATGACATTCAATAAGGATAACTTTTAACGAGTGCACCGTGTATGTTTGCAACCTCTGTGGAAAGCAGAGATGATCTGTCTGTGAAATCTGCTCCTTTCTAGGAGCTGGTTGACACCTGGGACAAAGAACACTTCCTACACTGGCTCCATTCCCAAAGTCAGCTCTGGTGGTGCTTGGGGAAAAACCTGCAATTCAGCATGCTATGTAGCCCACACAAAGGAAGCAGGACAGACATCCACTCATGACTTGGGAATTTTATTTTAAAAATACGTTCCTTGAAAATTGTGTAAAGCAGTTTTTACTAGTCCACAGACTAAGAAATCTCTCTTGCCCTCACTAATGCATCACCAAGAATATTTTAAACTAAAAAGAAACACTTTCTCAAATGTTTAAATCCTGCTAAATCCTTTCAAAAATAGTGTTTTAAGACTACAAGAAGGACAAAAGTCTGTATCTATCTTCTAGATTTTTTTTTCCAAACTAGTGATCAAAAATTCAGTGCCTATAAATCGAAGGATTGCACATATTTCGGTATAAACAAGGTGTCTGCAGGATTCTGATGATTACTTTCTTCAAACTCTCCTTTTCTTTAGTGCTGCTTCCCAAGTTACTGTGCACTGGTATTGCTGTGCACTTGTATTGCAGATTAATCTGAGCAGTTTCCATAAGAGTGAGCTTTGACAATGTTCACGGGCTCTTGTGGGATAACACTTCACTGACCCCTATTTGTGAAACCTTCCTGCCCATTCCTGACAATGTCTCCTTAATAAACCTGAGCTCAAACCACTAGTGGAAGGTGCTGGTAGCAGAATAATATTTTTTTTTTTTTTTTAAGAAACAACCAACCAGCCCCCAGACTAGAGAAGGTATTTAAAAAAATTAGAACATCTGAGATAAAAAGGTGTAGAGAACATGACAGTCTGTCAGTAGAAGTCTGAGCTGATAAAGCCAGCAGTTTGTTGAAATGTAACGGCCTTCTACTAAAATGCTAGGAGAGTAACAAGGCACCCATGCAAGGAAAAAAAAAAAAAAAACCTGAATGAACATTTTAATTAATTCATGTGCAATTTTAATTAAAAACATAATGTGTCAGGAAAATGAATAATGCCTTGGGGCAATAAAATAGCTAGATTTTCTGTTCAGTCTTCTGCTTCATATCTTTTATGGAAGAAGGATATTATTGTTAAAATGAAAAAAACCACTCCTTCCAGCCTCCTGCCCCCTCTCCACACACATCAAACAAGAACACTTAATGTAACAAAACCCAAAGGTGTGGACAAATGAACAGGATTAAATCAGAGTATGGTACAAAATATTCTGTGCCACCATCATGCTGCCTGTGTCACAACTCTGCTGGCTTTTAACAGAAAAACTTTGACCTTCAGTTTCAAAGTCAGTGTTTTCGTCCTAATAAAATATACTGTGAAAATTTGGATGCCCCCATTTCTTTTGCATGAAAACTTGAAATATTTGAATATTATCAGGCCTTGATGACAAAGTGGTGGTCTCCATACTTTACAGATGAAGCCATTTTAAGCCACTGGGATGCTATAATCTGAGATATCAGTAATCACAGTGTGAAAAAATAAGGCTTTTAAATATCAGAAAGGAAAAGAAGTAGGAAATAGGAAAAGAAAAAAGAAAAGAAAATAAAGCAAGTGGAACAAAAGTTGAGGGAAGTTAACTTTCCCCAAATGGAAAATATATAATGTCCAAACCTATTTATTTCTTTTCTTTGCCCAGATACCACTCACTGAAAGAGATTTTAAATTCTAGCAGCTATAGCATAGCCTGGGGCAAAGGCAGGGTCACAAGCACCATCATGTAACACATTTTAAAGGCTGTCAGAGATGTTTCTTCAGTCTCTGTGTCCTCAGCAGTCCCAGAGTCACTGGTTTGCTGCAGGGACTTGCTACCTGGTCATACCTTTTCTGTGGCTCACATCATTTTGACCGTAAATCACATCTAAACTGTGAGAAGGCTGTTTGCCTTAATGTGCTCTGAAAGCATGTGAAGCTTTGTGTGCAAACAGTCCTGGGCCACATCCAGTCTGCAGCACGTTTTGCACAGCTCTGGTCTCATGGGCATCCATGGGAAGTCCTGACACCCAGGACCTTCTCTAAAACCCCCTGTGTGTATTCATGACCCTCACAGGAAATAATTTTTCTCTTTATATCRAATATAAACCTACCCTCTGTCACTTTAAAGCCATTATCTCCTGTCCTACCACAMAATTMCCTKGTAAAATGTCCCTCTCCAGCTGTCTCTGTCTTTACCCCTTTACATACTAGAAGGTACTAGAAGATCTCCCCAGAGCCTCTTCCTCCCCAGGTTGAACAGCCCCAACTCTCTCAGCCTCTTAAGAGAGTTTTTCCATCCCTCTGATCAYCTTCATGGTCCTTCTCCCAACTTACTCCAACAGGTCCACATCATTTTGGGTTTGGTTGTCCCAGAGCTGGGCAGAGTGCTCCAAGTAGGGTCTTGCAAGAGCAGAATAGAGGGTTAATCATCTCCTTCAACATGCTGGCCATGTGAAGGTGTTACGGAGAATTTTTGAAATCTAATTTTCCTGCTTTGATTTTGATTTATAATGAAKTCAATTGATTTCYCCAAGTCRAGCCTGTTTTGMCCATGACAGTGAACAATGWGTGATCTYTCCCTGCCCTTATCTCAGCTCATGGGYCTTTTGTTATATTTTCTCTCACCTGTCCAGCTSAGSAGGGGAGCAATAGAGCACCTTTGGTGGGCACCTGCCACCCAGCCAGAGTTAAACCACCAGATCATGCTCCTTTTAATGCAGCCCAAGACTGTTCAAGGACAAACAGACACAGTTTGTGTCCTCCCCAGGGCAGAGGGTGGCGGGAGGCTCATGTGAGCCTGGTGCTCACCCAGCAGAAGCACCTTTGCCTCTGGAGCTGTGRTGGTGTCAGCTGCACCCTCGAGCTTCAGCACATCACCCCCACACCCAGGACAAACTCAAGAGAGCCAAACCAAGCTGCAGTTTTCAGTCATCCAGAGAATAGTGGAGGATTTGCATCCAGGGATTAGAATTTAACAAACAGGAGGGAAAAATCAGCCTCCAAACAGGAGCCTCTGCCTCTGAGGTCACCGCATTTATAGTGTGTATATTTCTGCATTTGCATAAAACACTGAAATTCCTGAGTGCCATGTTGTAATGTTTGTTTTCCAGAGCCTGAGGGGAATACCTGAACTGATTTTACTAGTGCAGTGGATTCCTTTTCAAAAATGCTCTTTTGAATACCACCTCAGACCTGTTATTTGTCTTTTCCCTTTTTTGTTTCCCACAAAATTTTAGGCTTTAGCACAGTTAATAAATACAAAGTACAGTTCTGGGTTGCATGCATTATTGCCCAAAAAAAGCATTTTAGCAATATGCCTGCCTGCCATTTATGCTTGCTTCTCATAAATGTCCTTGCCTTTCTCATGGCAGGAGTGCCCACCACAAGAGTTAATCTATGCAAATTCTGGATAATATTCAAGTTTAATTCTCTTTTTTACCTTTTTTTTTCCTCCCCAGTCATTCACTTGATTCTAAGACTGTCATTCACTGGAGGAATAGTAAAACAGCATTTGATTTAGGAGAGCAATCACAGTTCATGTTTCAAATCCTGAATATTCACAATAAGCTGAGACAAATTATTACAGAATTATTCATCAAATTGCTTTGAATAACAAATAAATGTTGTGGAACTACAGTCTGAATGCAGACTTTCATAAAAAGCAAATACAGTAAAATGATTTAAATAAGTTCTTCAGTGCTAACTGGGGTTTAGATTGCCATACACTTGGATCCTTAAGCAGCAAGTTCCCTTGTAACTTACCCCTTTTATTTCAGGGGGATGATCAGTGTTGGTGCAATTTGCAATATAAAAATTTTGCCATGAAAATACCTAACAATAGAAAAGAAAAATAATTTGACCCAGTATCTTTATTTCTCACCATAGGCTACAGGGACCTGAAAAGATGTACTTACTCTCATGAGCCATAAAGCAAATTTATTCGCTTGAGTCTGTTTATAAACTTACACCAAGTGTTAAGGACTGGAGTCTGACCACTTAATACTGAACACTTCTGTGCACTTGGCCAGCCTTAGAGGATTGTTAAAACTGTGGTGAGCTGAGGTGCCCAATCTCTGTATATAAAGGACATGCTGCCTCTGAAAACAGCAGCTACAGGGATTTGTGCAGCCTGAGCTAAGCATGCAGGGACTGGAGCAGAGAGAGAAAAACAATTCCAGATACTGGCTGACAGTTATTTTCTCTAAATTCCTGCTTAATTAATTTTGATTAAAAACTATTAAAACCATTTATTTGTATTTTGCTTAGTAAGGATTTGCTTGCATCAAAACTGGAGCCAAAATTCAGTTGGTCACATTTGTTTTGGTAGAAGTCCACATGGGGACACTGCTGCAATAAATCTGCTTGCTTTTGAGACAGATCAGGATTGAAGTGATATRAAAGTACAGCTAGTTGCAAAATCAGAATTTTTCACAGACCTCTCCAAAAGGTAAAGGTATTTACCATTGATCTGCAGCACAATGGAAAACAGTGGTTTGCAGTTTCCAGCAGCAGGCTCTGCCCACTCCTCTTAAATATCCTTGCATGGCAAATACACATTGTGAAGAAAAAAAACAACGGAASTTTTCAAAAATTCAGAGGAATGAGGTTTGSATAGATCRTTAATGTYCTCTGTTGCAGATGCAAAGATAATTAATGTAATCTAGCACATCTTGAGGTAAACTAATGTGCATACAGATATAAACAACAATTCGGGTCTTTTCAAGAGTGCAAATCTGGTGCTTATTAGAACAGTTCATAATCATTCTGATTTCAAGTTCTGCGTGAGAATGTGCTGTAATGAGGAATTTAAAATTTTGTAATTAGACATGATTTTCTAAAACAGACATAATTAAAACAGAGAGGATTGCACAGAGAAGGATGAGAAAACACTGTAAAACAGACAGAAAGGAAGAAAAAGGKTATAAATAAGGAAAAAATCCACAAAGCATCACTGATGTATCAAATTTATCCTGCAAAATTTGTAGTGTACTGCAGTTTTAGGTTTCATGGTGCAAAAAGCTACTATCAAACATTTTTTATAAGGTTATGCTAGCACAGGTAGATTCATACTGACAATTTTATTTGATTAAAGGTTGCTTACTAAGCCTTAGAGTTTATTTTCATAAGTTTTAGCACTTCAGAAGAGGAAATTGAGGTCTATAGACCATCACAKTTAAAACTGATCAAAACACATAGATAATAGTTCTTAGCTGTAGAGCCACTGCAGAGCTATTTACCCTGATTTGTATTCAGTGAGAGATTGGAACAAATAAAAAAATATTTTCTATGTGATTTAAAGAAGGAAAGTGATGTTCTCCTGCTAAAAGCCAGGAAAAGGGGAAGAAATTGACTCTACAGCAAGCAGTGTGATGCTGAAGGCTYGTTTATTCCCAAGCAATGCACAAAAGACCACCCTACAGAACAGTCTGCTTGAGGATGAAGGTGACAAAAGATTACTAACCCTTGTTTAGCAAGATACCCCAAGGAAAAAGTTGTCCCATTTCCTTCTTTTTAARGCATTTAGGAAGATGAGTTCATTCTGCCTTTGTAGCAGTAACAGAGACATTTTTAAAGGCTTGGGAACGAAGCTTTAACTGGGACACTCATTTTGTTTTGTGTTGTCGCTGAACCAGCTGATTTTCMACAACAGTTTAAGCAATTTCCAGATTGTAACAGGGGATGCCACACTCTAGCTAGATACTGAGCAAGTGCCTCTCCAAAGAGTGGCTGCATTTCCAAATGCTCCATACCAGGGGGAGAAATTCGAGGAAGTACATATGTTGCTTCTAGCTTCCACAATATTTTGGGTGTGACTGACTAGACTCATATGTTCCCGTATTTCACCAGCAGATAAGTATTGGACTCAGAAACAATTCCACCCTATCAATATGAAAGTRATGTGTGAAGCCAAGAATGTTATTACTTAAGATCTTGCCAACTACCCTTGATCAATAGATGAAGGTCAACTCACTCAAACACATAAAACTATTTCTGATCAACCAGTTCTAGCTGCATAGCTAGGAAATTGTTTATTATTTAGGAGCTAATCTGCATATATAAAAGCGCAATGTTCCTTTTACTGATAAATAAATATCCATCAATGTTGCAAGTGATAATGTTATTTTGTGAGGATTTATCATCTTGACTACATCTATGAATGATGGCAAACAGAAGCATTCAAAGCATTCAAAACTCATCCAAAAAGTGAACTTGCTGAGTAAAGAGATCTTAGTATGATATTTGATGCACTTGTTCAGCAAAAAAAATTACTGATACGTAGTAGCAAATAAAATCATTCTTCTTCTTCTTGCAAATAAAGATAAAAAAGCTTGCTTTGAAAGAGAAGTCTGAAATTTGTTTAAAAAGGACAATAATAGCTAAACTAGAACCTCTTGAAATAAACAAAAATGATATGGAAGAAAAGATCCTTTCCTTTTTCATACTGTAGTAGATAAAAAGTAGAGACTTTTGACATTACAATAATTTTRCTTTTGACAAAGATGTAGAATTTAGTGTATCATGTGTATCTACCTCCTCTTGTTGCTCAGATGCTGTATCTAAAATGGCCTTTTAGCAATCCAGGGCGGGTTTCAGTGGCTTGTAAAATATTTCTATATCTAATTGATACTGGGAACTACCCCTGGCTTCTCAGGGATATTTAACAGATGCACCAAGGGAGGCAACTACCTAAGACAGAAAATGGGAGGTAGAAAAGGAAATAAAAGATGTGTGATAAACTGCAGTTCTCATAATTTTACAGTTTATTGCATTAAGCAGTGGGTGTTTATGCGGTAGGAAGAGAACAAAAATATCWTCCCTCAGTAAAGCATTGTTCTGCAATACTTTATTTTCAATACTTGAGTTTCATCAGGGCCAGTGAGACCTAAATAAACTCCAAGATGTAAACAGATCATTTGTGGCTTGCACTTTAATGTTACAGAAGCATGTGCTTTTAATGGTTTTATTTTATGAAACAAAAGGTGAGTTGTTTGTTCTCATCCAAATGCCAAAGATTCGTGAAATAARCTTTGTTCAAGGTGAACAATAATTTCAAAATTGTTTTTCTCCTTAGTAAACATCTGAACTGTTCCTGTCAAAATGCATTTTTAAGATGTCTCTTCCTGCTTTTTCCCAGTAGATAGTTTAAATTGGAATGCGCTTTGAAAGGTTTTCACACAATAGATGGGCTATTGGGAGCTTTAGAAGGTAAGACCTGATTATTGGATATCCTTGGAGAATGTGTCAGCTYCACATGAAGGAAAAATGGAAAAAAATAGCAAAAATCCTCTGATGGAAATAATTCTTAAATTGAGAGACTGGCAAGGATTATCTAAGAAAGAAAAATGTTGAGTCTTGGACATTGAAAGTCGTAACTTCACACCATAAGCAAAAAAGCACTCTGTTTTTAGCAGAACTGAGAAGCTGGCTTTCACCACTGCTGTAGTCCCCAGYTACAGAGGTGTGAAATGTTTACTTAGAAAGTGCAATTTTTCGCAAACGACAATGTAAAAACATTCATACCTATGGGAAAACCCCATTTCCATACATGTGTGAATGTATCTAAACATCTAAATCATGAATTCTATCCACTGGGTCTGTTGCAGGGAGAAAAAWTTCCTGGACTGACCTCTTTTCCTGTGTCTCACTGGGCACTTTGTCTCCATGGGTGGATTTGGAGATGTTTCCCTGTTGCTTCTGCTCCCATCAGGAGTTCCTGATCTTGTGTACCATCCCACCACAGTGTGGCCCTTCCTTCCCAGTTCCACCTACTCGGGGGCTGTGATGACTTTCTCCATTCCAAATTCAAAAATATTTTAAGGACAGGCAAAAAGATGATAAAAGGCAAAGACTGGTTCAAGTTTTGGTAAAACCAGTGTCCTACTCATCTGCTTGCTTGAGACCTCTGGAGAGCAATGACAACYCAACTGGCCTTGGATTATCCATTCAGAGCAACATTTCACCTGATAATTGAGTTAAACAACTAGTTATTCCTATAGCCAGAACACATGAACAGGATGATAAGGGAAGACTGATTTATGATCACTTGGTATCTGAAAGGTGTAGCATTCTATTTAACAAATAGTATTCCTCTAGATTGGAAAGCATCATAAACACATTGGAAAGCCCTCAGCCCAGACCCATCCACCACATGTATTTTTTTAACATTTTAATTTAGCTATCTGTTTTGGATTACATAAATAAAAAAAAATGAATTCTGTATTTTCTTTCTAAAATAAATCAATTCTGCTGCATTGGAATTACCGATTAGACTGAGCATTAGGGAATGTATAAAACTGCATCTTTAACAGACACGACAACATTTCTCAATGAGAATCAAGCAGTTTGCAGTGACCTTCATGTTGATCAGTGGGGGGTCAGTACTGGCATTAAATCATTTTGATTCACAGATGAGATCAACATATTCATATTTGTTTGCCAAATGTGTATTTTAATTTAAGCTTCCTCTGATTGATGCATGTAATTTATGCTGCTTAGAACTAAGGCATCATATTTTTCTTTTTTCCTAACTAACCGGGGGAGACTTTCTTGGAAACAGATAAAGGAAAGAGTCCAGTAATTTGTAGCAATGTGACTACAGCCACACATGTTCTAGAATTAATGTTCTTCATTAGGGTGAGGAGTATCAGCTGTATATATACATCAGGATTTTAATTAACTTGGTCCCCACAACAGGACACATGATTCAAACTGTTTTTCCTTTATTTTGTATTAGATAAAAAAAACCCAAACCAACATGATGTACAGTTGAAACAGAGAAACAACAAAAAAAGCCAACCCCATGCCCATGCAAAAATAAGAAACAAAATCTAAGAGTTTTAGTCAAGGTCAAGGATATTTCTATAAGTCAGAGTTAATCCTTAGGAGTAACTTGGCACTGACAGCTCACAGAGCAGCGCTCTGACTGAGAGGTTRCCAATTCTACCTACCCTACATAGCCCAGTCTCACACAAAGGTAATGACTCACTCRTGGGATTGTTTAAACCTTTTTTATGTATTTTTGGGATGGACACAATTTCGTTTACAAGCGACCTGTAATTGGCTACAAAGACTGCAATTGCCCTGTACTCTGACTGATGGGCTGCTTTTAAGTGAGTCATGAACACACTGTCCAGGGGAAAACACGTCTTACACTGCAAGTGACCGGTTCGCATTTTCCCTGACCTCTGTGTAACCAAACTGATGACTRGAGTTGCAGCCCTGTTGGACAGGGACACCTTTCACCAACCAGGTTGCTCAAGGTCCCATCCAAACTGGCCTTGAACACTTCCAGGGATGGGACATCCACGACTTCTCTGCACAACCCTGTTCCATTGTCTCATCACCCTCGCAGGTAAAGAATTCCTTCCTAGCATCTGATCTAAACCTACCCTTGCTCAGTTTAAAGCCATGACCCCTTGTTTAGCTCTAGGYATATTTACACATGTGTACTGAAGAGAGAGAAAGCATGTTTACACACACTGTGTATTGAAGAGAGGGAAAGATAAACTGACGTACAGACCCACACAGAGCTCCCCAGAGTGCACATATTGCTGGTTAGAGGAGGCAAAGTCACTGAGAAGCTCCTTGCTCACTGCATGCAAGGATTTCCATTTGAGGCTCACTCATCTCATATCAGCTCCTGAGAAGGTGCTTCCTTCTCAGCAAATATATCTTTATCCTTTCAATAGAAATTGCTATTGTGCTAGAGGATTCTTGCGCCAGGCACTAACATGGAATTAGATTAATTTACGCAGTTTGTGTAATGCTGTTGGTTGGGAAGCTGAACTGTTGGACCTTTTATGATTTGAAAAAGAGCTGATGTTTGGACACAAATGCCAGCATTAGTGTGGCTGTGATCCTCACCCTGTAACAAGGATTGCATTGAAACAGYGAGACACATTACATTTAATTAAAGAAATTCAAAAGACATGGACAAASTCTTTATGCAGCTAAATATTTTGGAGCTAGCTTTGGCATAAGTTTTGCCTTTTGATACAAATTCAAACTGGAGTCTGACTTCTGACTACATACCTCCTACCCCACCTATTTTAGATATTCAATATATAATTCTGAGCAACTAATATCCTAAGTCTTTATACAATCAACAGAAGAGCTATATTGCTGGAAAGAGGTAGATTTAAAGCTAAAATTAGGACAGATTCCTATAGGTCTGAACCAGTGGAAAATAGATACACTGCAGAGAAATGTGAAGGATCCTAACATGCTGACAAAATATCCTAGGGATCTTGGCACAGTCTTAGAGAGTATAATCCTGGTAAAAGAACACTAGTCTTTGTTTGCTATTTTACAGTAAGTCTTTTTCATTTGTGTCTAGTATCTTAAACCATCCTGTTAACCAGAGTAATAGAAGAGATGACTTTTATCAGTCGGCAGACTCTGGACCCAGTTTACACTTTAAATCTTTGCATTTTGATAAGATGAATTGCATCTTTAAAAGACAAATTACAAATTACACACAATATGTTTCACTATGTTATGATGATTTAGAATATCCGTTTAGATTATTCACCTTTTTTTAAATAATTATCCATTTTGCTACTATAGCACACATTTGCAGTTGATAATGAAAGAGAAGCTATTTATTTCAGAATTAACACAAAGATGTTTCATGTTTCTCTGAGAACACAACACTTTTCATTTTATTCTAGAGGAATAAAGTTATTGTTTTGATGGTAAGRTAAAATCAAATTGGGTGGTTATGACTGTTGCATGATAAATCAAGATGTTATGGTAAACCTAGAGAAATCTAGTAAATCTAGAGATGTATGCCTGGAAGCAAAAATCCAAGTTGCACTGCCCCTTTGTTTATAAAATCACAGGTCATCAAAAAACTGCCAATTATTAAAGCCATTTATCAGCTGATTATTTCCATACCATTGTTTCTTCCACCATTCCATCCACCAATAATTTGGAAATATTGACACTTTTTTTTTTTAAAAAAAAAAGGCTCACGCTGTCTCTGCAGGTTGATCGGATGAGCTCTCTCTTGTACATCGGAAAGCTGACTACTTTCCAACAACTTGATTTCACAAATGGAGAAACAGCATCTGTTTTCCTGCAGCTCCACATATGGCTCTCACTGTTGTTCCGTGGAGCTGAAGCAGGTAGTCCCCACGAGCACGGCCCTCCGGAGCCCTGCAGCCCCCTGGGACCAGCCACCGCCCTCGGCTGCGAGGGACACTGGTTCCCCAGGCACTTGGAAGCCTCTACTCCATCAGCATATGCAAAACATCCCTCCTAATGTCAACCTGTGGGGAAAAATGCTCGAACGTGTATTTAGGACTCCAGYGCTTGTCTATCTGGTGTGGTGATTTTGGTGTGTCTGCTCCAAGGCGTGATTTCTCAAGGACTTTAGAAAATGTCTAGCTGTCATGRAGCAAGAGGGGGCCTGAAATAATTTTCAGGCAGAGGGGTGTGCATGTGGAGAAMGGAAACAGAGCAGCTATGCTAGAATTAAGATAAAATGCATGTACTTTTTCTGCATGGCACATGATTATTTTTGGTTCTGTAATATATCCAGCAGCTCTTGAAGGTCCATTTAGGAGTTTGAAGTTGAAGTCAAATAAAAATATTAAGGCTTTTTTTTTTTTTTTCCTTTTCATAGGCTTTGTGTGCTTGTGAAGGTCAAGGGACTGGCAGCGTCAGAAATTGAATTTCTGAATACATCCACAGTCCAGGTATATTTCAGACAGATGCTCTCATTCTCAGACTGCCCTGCCAATGACCTTAACCCTGATTTGGAAGGACAACTCAATCTAGTATAAAGAGGAAAGGTGATTTAGTCTCCAGCCATGCTGACAGAGTCTTGGACCTCTCTGAATGCAGTTTGTCATTCGTGCTGAAACATCAAATCATTTGGTAATGTGAACTATCTCCCACTAGCGATTAAACTGAGACTAATTACTAGTCTTTCCCTCTAAAATCTGGCTCTGAATAATCCCAGGGATAAAATTTTTCTCTCTGTATTTTCCATCTCCATAACAAAATGTAATGCATAACTATCTGTTTAACCATCTATCTATACTATTGTTTCCAACTACTGAAGGCCAGACACTTGAAAAGACAATATTCTGTGGCCRTTGCTGGAGACTGCATTATATCAGATTACAATTTAACAAAAAMCAAATTTGATAGATTTGTTCAAAACTATCATTCCCTTCTTCAGAGCATTATCCACATCTTCAAACTCACCAACTGATCCCCAAAATCTTAAAAGCAATTTGGGTAAAATCGAACATCATTAAATAACTGTAAACTTCTGGTGAGGTGGCATCTCAACTCATGGCATATTAAAAAATCACTAYGGTCCAGGAGAAATGCTGACACATGACAGCAGCAAGGCATCTTTAAAAGAGAATGGCACAAGCTTGGGGGGAAGATGCAGTCCATCTTTGGGGCAGGAGAAAGTAAATAAAGCCCAAGATTATAGTCCCCACAGGAAAAGGACTTCCAGATGCACCTCAGAAGTAACCTCAGACAGACAGCAGGTGAAGGCAACACGTAAGCGATTAAGAAAGAATGAACAGGAAAATAAAGTGGATAGAAAAGGGAAGACAGAAGAAAAAAGAGAGGAATACAGAGGAATTAATGACAATGAGAGGACAGATATGGGGGAAAAATATTTTCAAATGTGCTATTTGGAAAATCAGAAAACTCSTCTGATCTCTTACATCAGCTGAAGGAAAACAAAGCTCAACATGGTTTTGTTTGAAGCAGGGAAAAAAAAAAACCATCCCATTACTGAAAACCTGTGACAGGCTACAGCATTATTCCTCTCTCCTGTGTCAGGAAAGAGCTGCTAGTGTTTAACCAGTCAGGGCAGACATCAGACTGTGAGGGACAGGGAGAAAGAGAAATGCCAGCTGGGCTGCTGTTTTGCAGGGGGTAAAACTCTTCGTTTCCAGTAAGGTGAGGAGTTGAGAGGAACTAGACCTCACCATGGTTCCCTGGCAAAAAAAGACAGATGTATTGCTTTGTTTGACTTCTTGCAGCTTTAATCCTTAGTTAAATGTGTGTTGTGAAGTAAATGCTCCCTGCATTCTCTGTTGAACTGGGGCAGTGAAGAGTCCACTTTTCCCCCAGCTCAGAGGGGAAGGACAAGTTTAGGTTTTAGAAGGTCAGGCTCTYTCATATTTAGGAGGTGGCAGAGTTTTCCTATCAGTATGTGGATATCTGGGTATTTCATTTGGGAAAACACCAGGACCTACACTGAAACTGAAAGGCCAAGAGGGAAGCATAGTCCTRGTGTGTTTTGTGTCTGCCACAAGCCATGGGTGTCTGCTTTTCATGGCTGCTGGATGTCTTCTAATGGACTGGAATACATGGAAAATTATGTTGGAGCCATTTAACAGTTACCTTCAGCCCTGGGAGAGTCAATGCACTGTACAGTAAGTACAGAAATCCAGTGCTTTCCAGAAAATCTGCAGAATAGCACAAATGATCACTGAACAGCTGCACGCTAAGAGTCAAAGTTTCTGTTTGTTTGATAACCTCAATTGTGAACATATTATTAAAGATATGCTTTTGTTAAAGATATGCTTTGTGTTAGAGGTGGCAAAGGGAGACCATTATTTCTGTCAGGCTAGTTTATYCTCTTTGAAAAGAGAATATCCAGATCCAGTCAAATATAACAACAGCTTATATGAAAAAAAWWGACATATAAACAATGTAAAAACAGKCACTGCTATAATTTTAAAAATCTGATTCCTCTTTCAACACTGAGGTCTGTGTTTTTARGTTGATTCAGGCTTRCATATAGCACTTCATTTCACTCTGTGAAATGTCGTGGATGTATTTGAAAAGAGCGAAATTTCTCCCTTAGAGAGCAGTAAATTTTCAAAGTGTTTGCAGTTTGTTCTTTGCAGATGGATAAAAAAGGAGGGAACCCACCTCAGAAATTATTAGAATACTGTCATAGTATCATTCATCTTGGCAAAAGTTGACTGAGCAGATGATGAAGATCCACTTAACTTGGACTCAATCAAAGGTTTTGCTATTTTCATTTCACAGGCCAGATGTAGCTCATCACCAGTTGGAGCTGATTTCAGAAGAGGTGTTAGAGTTTGCTGGTCCAAGAGACGATCTGATCCAGGCATCAAAGGGAGCCGCGAGAGAAGCGTGTGCTCTCCCCCTCTTTCAAAATTGTCTGTGATGCCGCCTGCTCACTCGTGACAGCCCCACGCCACTGTCCCAAAGCAAGGGCTCCTGAGCTTCCCTGCTCACCCTTCCCTCCCCATCCCAGTGTAGTGTCCTGCTGGCAGACATCTAAACAGTCCAGACTTGGTGCCTGCACAGGAGTGAGAAGGAATTGCTAATAAACACCCCCYGTGTTGGAAGAGTCGGGAGCTTCCAGCTTCCCGCTGCGTGTTTGCCTGACTCATCCACACCCGTACACTGAGCAAGGAGGTGGCTGTCTCCTCACACTTCTCCTCTACGGCTCCCAAACGTTTTCACTCTTTTGTGGGGAACACATTCTACCTTCTCTGTGCAGCGTCTGTTGCCTGGTCTTTCTGACCTGTGCCAGAAGCTTTGTCAGTTTAAAATGACTGAAATGCTTTATTGGTGATGGCCACAGTGTTCAAGATGCAAAACGTTGATCAATAMCCCAGCAGGATGCAAAAGAAAAGTTTTTTTTTTACCCTTTCTCAAGTTCTAAAAAAAAAGAGTGTGCCTGAAACATTATTTATGTCTACTCTTTCCTGTTTCTGTCACTGATTCTAATCAGAGTTCAGCACATTTCTTGAAAACAAAAACCCTTGCAAAGTATTGATAAATAGATAGTGTCAATTGCTCTGCTATTCATGCAGTAGAACTTTTTTGTTTTAATTTTAGATTGTGATTCAGCTTCMTACAGAGGATCCACCTGAGACACTGTGAACTTCATAATCAAACAGAATTTCTCTGGGGTTTGCATTTTTCCTGGTGCTTCACACAGGGTGCGTGAAGGGGTGACTTTTCTCTCTCTCTCTGTGAGTGGGTCATGGGAGCCTCAGACCCACTTATAAAACATTTATGAGATGTTTATAAAAAGCACTTGGAACTTAAAGCTTTCTATCTGATAATGTTTCTTTTATTTTCAGTCTCTCACTGGATGATCTTAAAAAGACTCTAACAAGGAAAGCAGAAAAACTTCATTAAGATGTTGCAATCAAAACAGTGAAACAGTCGTTTGGGTTTTCCAGCATATTTTCAGCACAGATTTATGCTGGAGTCAAAAACTGTTGTCCTGTTGCAGACTTTACAAGGTCAAAACTTCGCCTGATWATGAAAACAGACTTTGTAATGGTTTCTTAAAATGCTCTTTTCCAATAAAGACTGTTCAAATCCACTTATTCCACACGTGAGAATGGATGAACCAATTGAAATTCCCATTGTAACAATATATTATAGAATATTAGAATAGTAAATATGTGTATCAATGTTAGAAAAGATGGGCTGTCAGTTTTGTGCTTTGCCTTTCACATTTCCTCATTTTCTTCCTTATCATCATGCCAATGACAGCAACCAAAAAAAAAATACAAGAAACTAAAAAAACCAAGCCACCATTGCCCCAGCAATCACCATTTGGAACATTTTCATAAATGTTCTTTTCAAGACATGCCYTACTCAATGAAATAGATGCCTGAAATCATGCATACTTCAACGTATTTCCTTTTCACATTCCTTCTGGACGTGTATTTATATGCCAACTCGTCTTCATAAATTTCAGACCGGCCTTATAATAGCACAAATTAATGATGCCACTAGAAAAGAACTCAGCCGCTTTCAAAGGAGCAATAATCATGTCAGAGGTGCAGTTGGCATGAAGATGATTGAGTTGCACCTCTTCTCTGAGATATTTTCAGGGATGAATCATCCCTTACATAACATATAGCAATGGACAAATTTTCCATGTTATTCTGATACCTCATGCCATCACATTTAATTGTGTAACAGTCAGTCACTACTGCATAAATTTGCTTCCTCAATGATTTGTTGTAACACCATGGTAGATGTGTTCTCGGTAAGCTGATTCGAGATTTCAGGAGACACAAGCCTGGCGCTGCAGGACCYGCAGGACAGTGATACACCTTTTTTRTCTGGAGACAAACTCTCCTGACTTTTTGATGASAGCTAATTGGAACTCCTCTCTTGAACATTAACTCCTCCATTGTGAACAATTAAAWGGGAAAATTATAGACAGTAAAAAGTCACTTTACTCTAAATAAAAGGTCCTTATTACATACTTTGCCTAACAGACATTTTCATGTCCTCATATATATGAATTTTGCTTTACTGCTTGCGACATTTTCCAGGCTATGCCTTGCATCTCTCTTTAAGAGAAGTTTAGATTAATTATTCATMTGATATTGCAAGCTAAATACACTCACCAAAAGCCAAATGCTCTTCCTGTACCACAGTGCAGCTACGGCATTGCTGATGTGACACAGATTATTATCAGACTTTCAAGTTGGTCCGTTAGAGCATTCTTTGGCTTACTGAATATTTTAATAAGCCAGAGTTCATTTTACACAATGAATATTTTTACTGAAARTTTTCACTGTGGACTCTGGTGAAGAATGAAAATACACAGAAGATTATTAAAACCATTAGTTTTATATTAATTAGTTATTATTCAAGTGGATTCCATACCTGGAAAGACCAGGAATATTGGCCTTCCTCAGAGAAATGTTTTTAGTGGAAAACTGTAGATTTGGTATGGTGCTTCTGGCTGCTCTTTCACATAGTGTTCACAGAGCATGGAGTGCTTATCAACCAYCCACTCTTCAGGGCTGATAATGTCTCACATCAGTTTAGTGTGTGACTCCCCAGTGTGCCAGGGAGCTGCAAAGTGTGTTTATATCTGTATCAACTTTTACCTTACTGAGGGGGCAATTCATCCTGTATGAGTTTAGAGGGGTAGTTGAAGTGACTGAGTTARCAATCCAGGTGCTCTACAATTTAGGTTGATTGAGTTTTGTGCTGGTGCATTAAGACCCACACCCTTGAACTGTGTCTCTCTCCGCTCCCACTGARCATAGCTTACTGAGGTGTCAAAAGCTACATGGGATAAATTAAATTAAAATTTAATGACAATCTGAAAAAAAATTTAAGACCCTGTTAACAACTGAAATACCAGATCAAAGCTCCTCTGATGAGGAGGACAATTGACTGGACTTTTACTAACACTGATATTTCAAAATCTTGAATAGATACCAAGTTCTTTTTACCAGAGGTATGGAGATGCACAGACACACTATCTAACATTTTCCACCCTGTGGACACCTCCATGATATTATCTAGTCCTGGTAGATATTTACCCTGGGATAATGATTTTAACATAAGTCTTTACTGAATGAGCTCTTCACAGAATTCAAGAGAGGGCTTTTTTAACCCACAGCAGTGCTGAAGAGGGGAAAATCTACAAAACATTTACACAAGATCTTAGAACACCTAAGTTGTTCAATCACATGGACCAGATGTCAAATCTTTCATATATCTCTCTGGATAAGCAGAGAGAATCTAAKGTGAATGTTGGTTACAAAAGACATCTGACAGAAACTCATGTTACATAAAATAAAAAGCAAGCAAGTAAACAGCATCTTCACTTTTAAGTTGTTTCCAAAGTAATAGACAGTTGCCTCAGCTGGCCATGTTCCTTTGGTGGCTTGCCCACAAAAACAATCTGAGAACAATTAATGCAAGTTATTGAACAATARTTGTCTAAAAACTATTACTTGAACAAACAATCACACTTCTACRAATTGCCAACATGAATTTACATTCTCTGTTTAAAGAACCCAGCATTCATTTCCCTGCTTTCACCTTCTTTCTGAGTGTCCTTCTAGCGTAATGTGCTCCCAGCTGATGGAAAGATCATGTATTTCCATGCCTCTGTGAATAAAAAGAAACTTTTTTTTAAGTCATAAATTAGAGCAGGGTTCTGTATTTTCATTGTAATGCTTTTGCCTTTGTAGTGAGATAGTGAAACTCAGCAAATTTATATTTTTATGTCCTAGTGGATGTTACTGCATGCAGAAAACTTCCTAACTTCTAAATCTTATGGATTTGCTGGCTTTTGGAGCATTTCTTGACAATGCTATCAATCTTCCATGCAGTTTTCTTTTTAGAAATAAATGACACCTTTTTAAAGAAAAAAGAAGAAAAGCTAGCCTGATTTAAGGTCCASATTCACACACAATTTTCTTTAGGGTAAGGATGAGGAAAGACATAGAACCTGAGTGACAGCTACGTTATCAGACGTGTGAAATGAGTTCCTCTTGTTAGACTCTCTCAAACCAACTGTTAACCTCCCATTGCACAGAGATTCAAACTGGTATGTAAATAAACCATGGGTTATTTGTTCTATGTAGCCTCTCCTCTTGGACAATCCATTCCTTTGCTTTGGAATTTCCTTTTGACCTTTATAGTCTGACAGTTTAACCAATATATTGAAAGAAATTTGTAATAGCCTCTTTGCATAGATTTTTCAGAAAAAAATCTATGTATACTGTATACTTCCTTTGTTAACAAATATTCTCATTCTAAATCCAAATACACAGCACTGTTCCAGCCGCTAAGAAGAAAATGAACTCTTTCTCAGATTAAACCAGAGCACTCAATAAAAAGAAAAAAACATAACGTTCCTTGGGAATCCAGACTCCTCACATGGCCTGCAAGGCATCAAATATTTCTGTCCCCAGCTTGGGGAAACCTGCACAAGTTGGTAAGCTGGCATTCTGATCTGATACTGGGATCCCGTGTTTATAATATTAATCAGGTTTTAAACTTTCCAAACTGATTTTAGGGCCTTAAACTAGAAAGTGTTCCTTTGGCAACCTATCAGCTATGTTTATTTAAGCAAAAATGTATAAAAAATTGTTATTTAGAGCTGGAAAGTATTGCTTCTTTTTCTCCTTTCAAAGAAAATTTGCATTGAATCTATAATGTGAGCCTTATTCAAATGAGCTTGTTTTATTTCCATGGAGAAATGAAATTTTCTTTGAATATTTGTCACATGGTAGGTATTATCCCCACTGTGGTGGGTTGACCTTGGCTGGAGATCAGGTGCTCACCAAGCTGCTCAGCTGGATGAAAGYGGGGCAAAATAAGATGGAAGGTTTGTGGGTCAAGATACGGACAGAGAGATTGCTCAGCAATTACTATCATGGGCAAAACAGACGTGACTTGGGGAAAATTAATTTAATTTATTACCATTCAAATCAGAATAGGGTAATGAGAAATAAAAACGAAATAATCAAACACCTTCCCTCCACCCCTCCCTTCTTCCCAGGCTTAACTTCACTCTGATTTCTCTGCCTCCTCCCCCTCAGTGGCACAGGGGGATGGGGAATGGCAGCTGCAGCTGGTTTATCACACCTTGTCTCTGCTGCTCCTTCCTCCTCACTCTCTGCTCCTGCTCCAGCGTGGTGTCACTCCCAAGGGAGACACTCCTCCCTAAACTTCCTCAGTGTGAGTCCTTCCCACGTGCTCTTCACACACTGCTCCAGTGTGGGTCCCCGTGGGGTCACAAGTCGTGCCAGCAAACCTGTCCCGATGTGGACTCCTCTCTCCATGGAGCCACAGGTCCTGCCAGTGCTGGCTTCCCATGGGGTCACAGACAGCTTCTCCTTGCTCCATTGTGGGGTGCTCTGTGAGCTGTAGGTGGCTCTCTGCTCCCCCATGGCCCTCCATGGGCTGCAGGGGCACAGCTGCCTCACCATGGGCTGCACCATGGGCTGCATCTCAGCTCCAGAGCCTGGAGCAGCTCCTGCCTCTCCTTCTTCACCGACCTGGGGGTCTGCAGAGATGTTACTCTCACATAATCTCACTCCTCTGCCCAGCTGCTCCTACTCCAYGGTTTTCTTTTTCCCTTTCTTAAACAAGTCATCCCAGAGATGCTGCCACCATCATTGATTGGCCCAGCCTTGGCCAGCTGCAGATCCATCCTGGAGCCCGCTGGCATTGACTACACTGGACATCAGGGAGGCTTCTAGCAGCTTCTCACAGAAGCCACCGCAGTATCCCCAAACCTGCTCTCCATCACTAACAAAATGTTGCCATGCAAATATACCCCCAAAATTTCAAATTAAAACTGCTGTTATATAAGGTTTACAGAAGTCAAAAAGCTCTCAGCTTGGGTTTTTGGTTTTTTTTGATTGAAGGCTAGAACTCAGACAGTACAGCATTGAGTTTTTTGAGTTAGGTTTTTGTTAGAGATGTGACTCTAACAGCTGGGTAGTTAGCTGCTTTTAATCATATTATTCTCACAACTTGTGTCAGCATTGCCTAGAGCTACAGAAAGCTGCTCAGTATTGTAGAGATTCTAGTAAACAAAAATCAGTGTAAAATGTGAACAAAACTACACCAGTGCAGACTGAGATGAAAGGAGATGGGCAAGGATAAGYTCTTACTCATCCTCTTCCCTCCGGTCTGCAAATAGGAGAGGGAAATGGATGCAATATTGCAAGAGGCACCACTGATGGAGAGAAGTGGATGTGATTTACAGAAGGAAAGGTAAATGGAGGTGGGGGGAATGTGGTAGCAGGAAAGATGACGGAGCCAGATCCCAGCTGCTGTGTAACCATGGGCAACTACATGGACTCACAGGGAATTTCAAAGGTGCCAGCACAACAGTCTTTGGGGTCTGCCAAAGAGCCAGATGCTGGTGCAGAGTGAGTATTTTAGACTGTTTGCCATACTGTTTTCAGAATTCTACCTGATCGTCTTCCCATCTCCTTTGGAAAACCCAGTGGTATGTTAATTATCAACTTCATAAARGAAAAAAATATCCACAGTAAGCTTAATGAGTTTACAGAACTTTTGCTTAAATGCAAGASAAGAAAAAGGACACTGTTACAGTGTGTTAAAATTCATGGGCAACGTATAACATTCATGGCCTCTTTGATTAAAAATGAAATTYCTTCTTTCTGTAACACCCAGGGATTTTCATTAAAGCAAAATKAAGATCTTAACTGCAGCTACTAAAAGCAGCAGCTGGCGCTGAAACTGGTAGGGCTATATGGCCTGTGACGTGTTCTTTCCCAACTTCTCACCTCCAGTGAGGCACCACTTCTCTTCTCCATCTTMCTTTTCTTCTGAAAACCCTCTGACCACTGGAGAAATATGAGACCCCATAATAATTCTTGGTTAAGTTGTTGTGATGAGCAGGGTAAGCTGAAGGTATAGATTTGCGATTGGTAGATGCCTGTCTGTTGATTAGATATAACTGTGTTTTTATTTCCATCTCTCCTCCAGAGGATATAAAAGCAGTCACCTGTCAACCCAATCCAGCAATGAAATTCAGCAGCCCATTGTCCCAATCACTGCTTTCAATCACTCTAAACGGTCTCCAGAGACAATCATTATTATAGGACATGTTCCTAAGAGTAGATAAATGGAGCTCAACCTGCCAGCCTGCATAGCGAAAGATGGACAGTCTTGGCCAAAAATATGAAAGGGCCTGGAGCTTTATTGACATTTACATCAAAAATAGTTAGCAATGAAAGCAGCTGTTGTGGAGAGCTTTCACCACAACGTGTTTGGAATATGCTGTGAATTGAAATACAGACCTCCTGACAAGCAATTTACCTTCTGTCATTCTCCATGTGCTTGCAGCATTACTGGGTACTTGCTGTGATAGCCCACTTAAAGCTGCACATGTGTACAGTTTGGATGAAAGATTAACTGCAATTTGAGGCAGGAAGTAACGAATTGTGGAGTGTCATTCATAATGGCCGACATTGTCATCTGCAGGGTGACACCACAGCAAGAAGGTGCCTCTGTTGTGATGAGCTTATAGATTCAGATGTCATTCATCCTAATGAAGATCTGCCTACAGTTCTAATAAGCAGAGTGTGAGACAGCTCAGGATTATAAGCATTAATCTGCCTTGTTTGTTGACATTAACATGATGACTAAAATGCCATTATGCAAGAAATTCTTTYGAAAGCTATTAAAAAGGGGCAATCTTAATAGGACTACTACAGCCCAGAACAAAATGTGTGCCAGGAGTTAATTTGCATGTTTACTCTTTTTATTTTCTGCGCCGTATTKWTTTTTTTTTCTCCTCTAAATAACTTAGGCTGCASAGAAGTTTTTGGTATTTCACGAGCGTAGTACCACTTACTGTAGCTGAAATACAGCCCACATGCTGGTTTCCCCTAATGCAAAATGTAAATCCATTAACCCCTGGTGCTGATGGCAGATTATGTTAAATACAAATAACAATGCAATAAATATTTAGCTGGTATCTCGTGAAAATAACAAACCCAAATCATGCCAAACACACTTAAAAGGAAGACTTATGATAATATTTAATTTAAATAATTGACCTAATATATAAGTAGATTGGATTTTCTTTTCAGGCACAGAAATAAGCCATTTCAAACTGATGTGGTGCTCTTGACTATGGGGGTCAATGGAGAACTGCCAAGGCTGATTTTTCCAAAGACATCAAGACTCTTACAAGTCATTATCAACTGGAATTGAAATAAATCTGTGTGTAAATCTCTGTTTAAAGAAGGCTAGAAGAAGGATATTAAGGATTTTGATCTTTATCCCTGCAGAAGGGGATGACATACATAAAAATGGATGTGTGCTTGTCTTTTCAACTAAGCTTAAATGAAAACTGTATTCACTAGCAAAATCCAGACAGCAATCTAGTATATGCAGATATGGGATAAAATATTTTCTTTCTAGCTTCACCTAAAAGACCCAGGGGACAGGTTTTAAAGGACAGTGGGAAGATGGGAAATCTTTTTGYACTTATAGATGCTTCAGCATTTTTCTTTTTTACACCTCGTTCTTAAAACCAACCTGAAAATTCTTAATTTTTAATTTATGTAAGACACATTTCATGATAAAATAGATATTTTTGCTCTCTGGGTGTGGAACAAATTACATCCAGCAGCAGGAGATTTGGACTGGGGATAGGTTAGTAAAAGATCTTCTAAAAAGGTTAATCGAAATCTAGTGGCAGCTGTTACCTTTGTAATGTGTCAGTGGAGGATAAGGTGAAAGATTTATCTTGACATATGTTTGCCCATCTATCAATGGATACAGGTGAAGCAATTTAAAAACAAGGAAGATCTGGGAGACATGCTGAAGGCCAAGGAAAATATGGACGGCATCTTCTCAGTCTTTTGTATCTTTGTGAAATGGACAACACTAAATAGTCAGATCTACCAGTGTTAAACAAGAGGAAAGTGAAAAGTAAGTCCATGATATGTGTGGGACCACTGTAGGATGAGAGCTGGGATGTGGGAGCCTTATTGCAATTCTGAGTTAGTGACTGAAAACTACATGCAACAGCAAATGTTGTGGATTTTCATTTTCCCTTTGCATAAGGGTTCTTTTTGCTACTGAGTCAGGATAGCCTTAGAAAGGTCCTTTTGTTACACCAATTTAAGCACCTCTAAACTGGGAACTARAATTACCAAAGGGTAATTTATTCTATGGGCGATCCAGCTTCCTTCAGGAGGTAAGAGAAGTTTCTGTTTAAGGTGAAGGATAAACCACCCATTTGTGTCAAGTTTATATTTTTGGCCTACAGTTTAAGTCTATTATGGCATCTAAAAATGACAGAGGCCTTCAGGTGGGGAAGACACTGGACTCTAAATGCAGTAAGTGGGATGAGATGGAAGTCTTGGAGAGGGGTTTAAAAGGGACACGGCTCAGAGAATGGAGCTGAGAGAAGTCATGGTGAAACATTTTAAGCCCAGACAAATCAGGGAGCCCCACGGATGGAAATTCTCCCCAGAATCAGGTTATGGAGGTCTCTAATAAAAGCGGGATCTGGTCTGCTTTCAAGCAGTCAAGCTGAGCAGAAGTTTATTAAATGTCAGGATCTGGAGAAGGTGRCACTTCTCTCCTATTTCTGAAGCAGAGTAAAAGCTGGCTGGTGTAAGGCTCAGGTCCATCACATTTCTCTCATTTGATGGCACCCTAAATTCCCCCTCAGACCTCTTGGTTGGTCAGGATTTTTTATGTGGACTGCAGTCTCGCTGTGCATATTTGGGYTTTTCCTCAGCAGGTGAGGAGAACACCATTTCAAATGAGAGGGTTGTGCTGAATGGGCTGAGCTGCCGGGCACGAAGCTCCCTTGGGCCAAGGACAAGCAGGAGGGCAATGGGAGAGCTCAGGGGAGGACAGGGGCTGGCCCTGTCTGTAGGTGAACTGCACTCTGAAGGGTCTGAAACACAAGGCAGCACTCACACAGACACAGCCAGTGCTGCTCCTTGTCTTCTCCATCCCCACACAGTGATTCCCCTGGTGGCACTGCCAGGCAGCCCCCACTGGCTGTTTCAGCTGGGTGGGACTTCTGGTTCAGCCAGCACTAACTCCCTGACATATTTCTGACTAGAGATATGCACAGTCCCGAGGGGAACATACCTCAGAGAGCAGCTGCTTGCTGTTCATCCTACCCCCTGAACCAGCTGCACATCTCCAGAGCACCAGATGCACACAGGCACTCTCATGGTGTCTATGCAGTGATCTGAGCATTTTCAGTGCTGAAACATTTTCCTGTTCTGTTTGAACAGGACTACTATTCATTTCTTGAGCGTGTGTCAGGTTGATGAGGACAGCACACAACTACAATTTCAAGTGCYCCTGAGAGCATCTCCTTCTCTCTAAACACGGTGCTCCTTCATGGTGCTTATGTGGCTGTTCATTGTCCTAGACAAAAGAGTGAATAAGGGCACTTCTAGACCTTATGAAAACTATCATCTCATAGAATTGTTAGGATTGAAAGGGATCTCTGGAGATCATCTCATTGACGCCCCCTGCCAAGGCAGGGTCACYCAGAGCAGGTGACACAGTGATTTAAATGTCTCTGGAGAGACATGACCATGTCACCAAAACCTCCCCTGGTTCCAGTGTTCTGCCACACTCAGTGTAAAGGACTTCTTCTTATTGAGATGGAACTCCTTTTGATTTAGTCTATGGCCATTGCACCTCGTCCTGAGAGGGCACCACTGAAGAGAGYCTGGCASCATCCTTTTGGCACCCACCTGTGAGATATTTACATGCAGTGATGAGATCCTCTCTGAGTCTTCTCTAAACTAAACAGGCCYTTCTCCCTCAGCCTTTCCCCAYAAGARAGATGCTCCAGACYCGTAATCACCTTTGTGGCCCTCCCCTCCACGCAATGTCAATCACATGGCCTTGAGAGTCAGTGGAGCTCATGGAAACCCCGCTAAGGCTGCGTTTAAAATGATGGGTGGGTGCGTGTCCACAGAGGGCTCCTGCTCCTCTGTGCGGGGGAAGTGCTTTGAAATGCATCGTGCCTTTTGTCCAGTCTCTGTACATGGGTAGACTTTCTATGGGGGGGAA
>NW_026623534.1:30522-61315 GCF_030028575.1 Malurus melanocephalus
GCAAGGAAGAGAAGCTGAAACCCTTGAATTTCACCCAGGCAGAGACAGGTCACTCTGAGAAACTGCCTGGGTGTCACAGGCTGAGCAGAGGATTGYTGAGCCCAGGCTGGCTCTGGGCTCTACCTACATCCCTCCACCAAATAGCAGCCACAGACCAAACTCAACAGATTCACAGGTTATCAATTCTGTGGGAATAATTTCTAAAGATTCAAAAGATACTAATATTTTTGGGAAACACATGTTGGTTTGTTTGGTTTTGTTTTTTTTTTTAGTTTATCACATATTTGTAATCAAAAAAGCTTTTGAAGTGTGTATGTACTTAATATTTGCTTTTTATTTGTTTCCAAGGAACAAAAAGAAACATTCCAACATTCCAAAACCAGCTGAGATTTGGGATGAAGTGCTCCTTTTCTGGGAATAGCTGAGTGACACACTTTTATTTTCTGACAGAATCTAGCTGTCCATAAACATCCACAAATTTTGGGTTTAGAAGAACTAAGTTTGCAAGAACAGTATTCTCACCACAATTTTAATTCTGGGCTCTGAGAGAAAAAACAAAGCTGATTTATTAGACATTTCTAGAAATGTGAGTTAATTATTGGCAGCTAACCACAGATTTTGGTGGCATAAATTTCTCCACAAATCTGACTGACTGAGGAGGTGTGAACAGGTTAATAATATCCATATTATTGATTACTTTCCATATTTAAAATAAGACAGTGGAACATTTTTATAAGGCAAAGGAAAATGACAGCTGAAAGTGTAGAAGAATTTGAAAGAGAGATTTAAAAAAAAAMCCAAAAACYRTAAGTAAGATATTTTAAAATAAAAGTGGATAAAATACCAAAGTATATGTTTTTGTACAGATCCATAGTATTTTTTCACTGATAGTTTAATCTGTTTTGAGTTAATTCACTGAATAAAAACATTGCCTTTTCTAAGCAAATTCTGATGCAGTTTTCACAGAGCTTGGCAAAATTTCCATCAGATCACTTGTGTCTTTAATTAGGCCTTGTGCTGGGAAGAAACTCACTGTGACTTTAGGGGTCAAGACAGAGCATCTTATTTTTAAGAGAGAATACTAGTGGGTCATTGAACTGCTGGTAAGTGTTCAGAAAGCAGGACTATTTCACTGCCTATGAAGTTTCCACTTGGATCTAGGAGTAAATCAGAAAAATTCCACAAGCCTGGGTGGAAAATCATTAAAACTTGTTGCACGGTWAAGAGAGAGCTGTTTAACCAGATGACCTCCAGATGACCCTTCCAACCTCARCCAGTGAGTGAGTCTCAGGAGGAAACTTCTCCTGCTAAGTAGACTGATCTAACAGAAATTCTGCAAGGGCTTTCACCCTGTACTTGATTTTTTTCACATCACAGAAAAGTTGGGGCCTTAATAATGGCAGGGAAGGAAACCAAAACWAAAGGTTTGCAAATTGTTTATTTTCCCACAAGTATTAGGAGGGGCAGCCAAATGAATGCACTGGAGGATTTTTTTTCTCTTTTCAGACTGCATTAACTTTCAGCCAGAGTTATGTTGGATTATTTCTAGCTCAGAAGCTGGACCTACTTTTGCCTCCTCTAACACYGTCATTAAACAGTAACACTATCTGGCAGCAACAAACAGCACAAAATAAGTCTAAGATTATCCAACAGCACACACAGCTGAGAACATTCAAAACCAGCTGGCAAATGTTTGGAGTTACTCCAGATTCTCATAGTTGTCTTCCTTAATGCAGGCAAAGGTAACAAATGCGTGAGAGGGGCCAAAGATCCTATGCTGTGCTTTAGCCATCAGCTCAGAATATTCTGTGGTTCTGTGAAACTGATTATTGGGTTAGTTTTGCTAACAAGGACACACAGCAATTTTCCATCTTTAAATCCCTTGAATTCTGTTGAGTTTCAGCAAATGGTAGAATGAAATTTTAAAGAAGCAGCATCTATGGGTACAGTGTGTGACAGAAAGGAAATGTTCCCCCTACATATCAAAACCTTGCAAACTGGTTGCGTGTGACTTTTCATCATTCTGCTCAAAGGACCAGGAAAAATCAGTCCTCCAAATCCCAAGTCTTGACTTATTCTCATCAGAAAAGTCCAGACTCAGAAAAACAAGTCCTTGAGCAAAGGACTTGTCTCTTTCATAAAGCTCTTGCAGGAGAAGGAAAGACTTCAGACAGGCATTGCCTGTCACTAAAATCCTWTTCTCTGCCTAGTGGTTAATCTGTGCTTGATACACAGATATGGATGTCCCCATCCTTCCCTCTTGCTTGAGGCTGCTCATTGCTTGGAGCTGCAATTCAAACCAGCAAATGGAAGGAAAGCTGAATTTCCCCAAACACATGAAACACAGGCTGTAGTCCCTGCTCTGCAGTACACCCGTGCTGCTGGCAGCAGCTGGCTGCTCCACGTGACACTGGTAAAAGAAATCTGTGGATGTGGCATTATTATGTATTTCTACTATTTCTAATTGTCCTCAAAGGRGAGCCATGCCTTTGAGATCAAGCACAGCTGCTTGTCCCCCATCTCCCCAGCTTTTCCAAGTTCCTCTCACAGACCTGAGAGCTGCAGGAATCACATACCCAGTGAAATATTGAGGTTATCAGGCATTGTGAGCTTTTTCCCTTTAGGCAGGCAAGATATTTGCTCCATGAGTAGCCACAACTTAGACATAACTTTCTAAGTTCAGCAGTGAAATGTTAGAAACTGTAGGTGAAGTCYTGCAGCTCTTGGTCTCAGAACTCTAAAGAGCAGAGTTAAAATGTTCCCTGGTCACAGAGGTCTTATTGCTCTAGAATGAGGCATTCTGTTCAGCATGGCTACAGAGCCTTTGTGGATTCCATCTGTGTCCCTTTCTGAGGACAATTTGGACAGAGGTGGGGTAACACCCCACCAGGAGTTGTGGGGCAAAAAAAGGGGGGCTTCTTAGTTTGGTAAGCATCTTCTCTGGACTCTAAGTGTGATCAAGAGCTTTAGCATCTCCACTGGCAAGGGCTCTGAGAGGAGCTGTGTGTTGCAAGACAGAGGAAAAGATTAGCTATTGCTTAATATTCACAGTATGGCAGGACCCAGGAGCCTAAGTCAGCCTGAGGACTCCCTTGTGCTAACCTTCATTCAAACACTTTGTCCTTTATCCTATTTACCCGTTAAAAGGTCTCCTCTCCCATTTTTAGCTTTTTACAACTTTGATTTTTTCCCCCTTTCTCTCTCAAGGGCTTGTCACTTCTTTCTTTGTCTTGTTTCTGAAAACCAGTAGAGAAAAGAGAAAAAATACTTAATGTAATGCATTTCCTGGATTTCATCTGGTGACTAAGTTCTAAAGAACACCCCCTGCTAGGGAAAATTTCCTTTGAGATCTTCCTTTCTCGTAACAGGACTGGTTTGAACGAGCAGTAATTTTTGTTTCTTTTTAAAGGTGTTTTTCGAATAAACAATTTCAGTTGGAAGTTTTTGTTTCACTCCCTTATGACTGTGAGAGTTTTGGTTGCAAAAGTTGCCTTCTGAATTAATTAATAACTTATTACTCTGTTTTGCAAACTTATCTCCATTCTGATGTCGCAACTCGGCTATCTCCATCGACACCTGAGGGCTGCTTCACTGCTGGTAAAAATTGCCCCAAGTCTCAGTAAGGAACTGGAGGAGACAGAGTGAAAAAGGCAGTGAGAGAGGGCTGGTTGTAAATTTGGCTGAGACATCCAAGCAGGCATCATTTCCAGGCTTTGATTCCAAGGTGCTGATGTGCAGACTGAGAAAAACATGAGTGCAGTGGAACCAACCAGCTCCACTGTTCTCTAATTTGATTTTTGCTATAAATTGTCAAGTCTTTAGGAAAGAAACTGTAAGATAAGGACTGTTGAAGAACCAGCTGACAGTCTGTACTGTCCCATGGCTGGGAGCTGCGGATCCTTGTTTGCATACTGTGACACTGAGAGGACACTGCAGGGCTCCTTCCAGACCTGGCCCTCTCCTGCTCCGGGCTCAGAGTTTGCTGCTGTTTTATGAGTTGAGCAAACAGACTGAGCAGCAGCTCTGGMCAGCAGGGACCCATTGGGGACACACTCTGCAAGAAGTGACCCAGTGAGTGCTGGAGGGCTGGGAAAACCCTTGAGATTCATCCAGCCAGAGGTAGACTTCCCAGCTGCATCATTCTCTTCCCCCTCAATCTCATCTGTCCCACTACCTGTGTCCCCTTGGATCCAGACCCTGGGTGTTTTAGACCCAGGCTGAGTCTCTCCTGCATTGTGAGGCACAAATGGCCAGTGAGAGCAAAGGTGGTGGGGCAGGATCTGGGTTTCAAAGTTAARCTCTGAGATAAGGGAAGTCATGGTCATTTGAGCAAACAAACCTTGGATGAGTAAGGAAGGTTCTGGGGAGAACAAATGAATGAACAAATAAACAGATAAAGKGCCTGTGTGAAGTTTATTTAAATAGAGTCAGCTGCTCCATAAAAACAGGAAGCCTTTAAAATATCAGGAGAAAGAGGCATTTGTTTTCCGTATGCAGAAAAAAGGAGCCTTGACACTTTTATTTCCACTCATGGTGCACATGAGTGTAGGATCAGGTTTCTGTTCTGAGGCCAGGGAGACAGGGTTCAAGCATCTAGTGTGAGCAGGTCCCTGGGGATGCAGGGTAGAGCAAGGTATGTGTTAAGATGAAGGCTGAATSAAGCCCCAGACCACTGAGAAAACTCTAATTTATCTCCTTGCCACTTGCCTGTTATTTTTTCTTAATTAACTTTTCTTGAATGGAAATACTTTTAAGCAGCATGACTGGCTATAAATGGATCTGAGTGATCAGTTTGAAGGAATAAGGAAAAAGAGAGGTATCAGCATTTATCTGCTTTTGCAATTTACTGGTCTGTTTTCAAGTTCAAGTTCAATAAAGCTTCCCAGTTTCTTATTCATATAATAGCAAGCAGTCCTCACATAAAAATATTTTAAASGCCTTCTTGATACAGACACGTAGGTATGCCATTTCTGGTACGACATATTTTTCTGCTTGCTTATTTATTCACCAGAAGAGCAAATAAAACTTAAATTGTAAAGTATATTGCATTAAGGGAGCCCTAAGAACCTCTTTAACAATATTTGCAAGTATTTCCTTGTGAAGAAAAGTTTATGAAACATGTTTAAATATTTATGGAATGTTAACAATGAGGCATTAATTGGCAAACAACTTAATTAAAATGCTTTCTCTAGTAATTAGGAGCAAATACTTTCCTCTCTGTTTTGCATACCATTTGTCTTATTCTCTGTTTGATAAAGCCTGCCTGTCAGTCAAACTTTGCTGCAGGTAATTTTTTAGCTCTGTGGGGAAAATCTTCAAAAATTACATCTGAATTTAAAATATTTTTATTATCATTTTTGTCTAACAAATTCTCCTTTTTACTTCATCTCCTATATGTCCCAGTAAAGCAGCATCCTGGGAATTTAGGGCCTGAAGATGAAATTCTGCATCAAGGCATTACTGAGTTTCCAAAAATGCTCTCCTGAGAACAAACTGAATCAATCTAGAATCAACAAACAGTGCAGTTAATTAATGAGTACACCATAAGGGAGCTTTTTTAAACAATGTTGACTGCTGCTGCCTCAGGACCAATAGCACCAGAAGTTATTGCTGGTTTCAAAGAAGTGATTCTTAGGGTTCCCCCAAGGCACCTTTTGCTTACATTAGCTATTTACTACAACTTTTCCTCTTATTTGCACCCTAGGGAAAGGATACTTATTTGCTAAATTACTTTTTAAGTGATGCTTCTTCATGCCAGTAGCCTGAGGTATATGAGGGAAGATGCTACAGCATAAATAATAGCAGAAACTGAGCTGCTTTAAAGCAAAGAGCAAAGAAAACCTCTGAGCTGGACACCACCCAAGCAGTGCTTGCAAGCCAAGCTGAACCTGGAGGGCTGGGGAGAGYCCCAGGGAGCAGCTGTACCAGTGTCAGCTGTGTGTCACAGCCAGCTCTGTGTCACCAGTGGTCACAAACCCACCAAAGTCCCCASAGGGAGCAGCCCTGCAGAGCCCTTCGGAGAAATAAGAGGGAATCATGGAGAAAATCCCTCAGATTTCCAGCCACTACGAACCAGGGAAGCTGAATCAGTTCTAGGAAAGTGATGCAAGTTTGCACCAGGTGAAATTGTAGCCAGCACATTGTCTCCAACTATAATCAAAATGAAAGGAATATTCCAACTACTGCCTTTCATATAAAAAAATCCAAACAACAAAATATTTAAAATGGGACTGCATTTTTTTTGAGGTCACACTGCTATATTATGGCAATGTAGTGGTTACTTTTATTGTGCAACTTTTGGAATTTCCCTTTCAGGCCACTCTGTAGGAGGAGAAAAAAAATATCTRAAGTAGGAAGCTGTGTTTACCAAACATCCCTCAGAACATACGCTGGGTAGATCACCTTGTTCTTGCAGAATTATGTTTTCTTATCACAGCTATGTGATAAGAGTTTAAAATTGTTATTAAGTGGGGTCAAACTATCACTGGTCTCGGAAAAAGTCATATTTGTGTGCAACCARTTTCAGACGTTGGGTGAGTTGCCGAAAGTCCTTTTTAAAGATGCTGCCTGGCAATTGTCCTTACCCCAGCCATGCTCAGAGCTCTAATAAATGTAACAATATCTGTCATTCACACAATTTGCAATGTCCCATGAAATCATTGTGTAGAAATATTAATCTAAATCTGAATGGAAGCATTACATATTAGTAATTCCAAGAGACTGTACAAGCATTGGTAATAGCATGAATCAGTTGGGATTACTAATGGAATCTTGCTGGAAGGTATTCCTAGCCTTTCCATGCTTTTAGTAATGTTTACTGACAAATTTCCACTACCATAAGCATTTCAGTGGGGATACAGTGATGTAATGTAATCTCTAAAAGTTAAGAATGGTCGAAGTGCAGGTTTGTTCCTGCTGTAAGAATTTTGGCCAGATTTTTGTAGGACTGAGGAAAGTGTGCTCCTGAGCTGGGTAGGGTGTAACTGGAGAAACCTTCATGTTTCAGGAGGGCTTGCCCTGCAAAAGGTTCAGGCAGACTGGAAAAGAAAGGATACTGCAAAATGCAGCTTTTGTTCCCAGAGAAGACACAGTGAAATCTGTGCCAGGAGGGCAAGTGCAATCTAAACCGGGGAAGTTAAACTCAGTCATTTAATTCTCTTATGTTTATGTCTGGTTTTGTTAATTTCCTGTAAATTTGAAGGGACTTTGCAGCACAGGCACCATGACAGGGTTTGACCCGAGCAACAACCATCTGCTGGAAGGGAAAGACCTCTTGCCACAGAGGCTCAAGCACATGGCACATGAGCCTCGTGCAGCYGGCAGCTGAGCATGGGGATGCTATTTCTTTGGAGCTCCTCCTGGCATTGCCACTATTTATTTATTTATTATTTGGTTCCACTTTCCCCAAGTGAGCGTGGCTGTGCGCTGCACAGCAGAGCTGTTTCACCCAGGAACTGTGACCAGAGTTGGGGTGTGAGGTGGCCCCAGACTCTAAATCTCAGCAGTGCCCCAGCAGATTTGGCTGCAGGGAAAGGTCCACAAAAGCAATTTGTGCCATTTCCTTGATGCTGTTTTGGAGTTAATTCTGCTTACTTCAAGCTGCAGTCAGTTTRGTCTTGACATGACATCAGAGAACAACCTTTAACTGTATTTTTTATGCTAAGAATTTATATATGATTAAAAACATAAAAAAAAATCTGTAGATCATTTAAATATGAAAGAAAAATGGATTAAAATGGATAGTGAGGTGGGCAACTGAAGTACTTCTATTGAAAACAAGAAGGAGARCTACATCAGATTTGTACTGTTACTACCAAAGATTCTGATTCCAGCTAGCTCTCAGAGCACATTTATSAAGCAGCTTGCACATGCTGTTTTATACTACTGAGTAATAAGTGTTGCTTCTCCCCCCAAAATTCAAATATAAATGTTTATTACATGTAAAGGATATGACTTCAGATTAGGAATGTTCATACCAAGCCTTTTTATAAACAACATTTTTAATACCAAACAGAAACAARAGCAATTCACTTATGGCATTGATGCATTGAATACTACATCAGTTAAAAAAGAAAAAAACAAACCAAAAATATTGGGTCATCTCCATACCTGTTTCTTTCTTGATATTTTTTTAAAATTCGCCTTATAGATACATATCAGATAGCAAAAATTGGAGATATCTGCAAAAGCTGGAGAGTTACTGGTCATCTTGCTTAATAATGTAGTAATATGAGACACCAAAATCCTGGGACTGCTTTTTTTTTGCCTTGTAAAAATGACTTTTAGTATCAGTTTTTGGTTGTGTCCTTGTATCTTTTTGTTTGTGTCCTGTGTAACAGGTAAATACAGCACTGCCTGACTATTGTATGACCAAAACCCAGGACTGAGCCAACAAATGATGGTTCTTGATTGTAACAACAACAATAAAAATGTCTTTTCAGTTTATGAATATAATTTCATAGAAGTAGGTCTAGGCAGTAGAACTGTGAATCAAGATGGTGTGGTGAAGAAAACATTCTTTAATGATCTGTACTTTATACATTTAGTTTTTCCTTTGGACCAACGAACCACCAGTGCAAGGCACGGGGCTTGATCCTTCAGTGTGGATGGGAAGGAGTCAACCATACTCAGTTCAATTATCAAGTCACTCAAAATTCCCATTATGTGAAGGAGACTGTTAGCTACATGTTTTTTGGTATCACCTGTCTGGTCTATTTATAACTCAGCATTCCCACCCCACTGTCTCCAGCCTTCTGTAGTCATGCTCCCAAATCCTTGCCTTCTCTCCTACTGGGTGTGGGAGCCTGTAATTTCTTTTATAATGACTACAATAAGTTGACTTCTTGTTGCAGGTAGGAGTGGAAGCTCCAGATAAAGTTTATTATAGAAACCCTGCCACTGAGCCATGAAAGGCAGAAGAGATCCCTTGTTTCTAAATTCCTTCTCAGAGAGAAGCCTGGGAGCAGCTGGCCCCAATCTTAGTCCCAAACTTTGCCAATGGTTTAAGTAACCATGTCCTGCAGGATTAAAGATGGCGAATTATATCTATTTATAGAAAACAAATTATTTATTATGGCAAATTATTAGACAAAATATCTTAATCAGGATTATTTATTAGACAGTATCAAACCTAAAACTATTAGTCGTACATGGTACTACTAGTACAGGATAGTATATTGCTCTGTATCACAGCAATATATTGAAGCTAGCAAAAAGAAACAATTTTTAAGTAGGGATTGATGTAGCTCACAGTGCCAGTGCTTGTGGGCAGATCTCTCTCTCTTAACCTCGAGGAGTATCCTTGTGGGGTATCCCCTACCCCAGGAAGGAATCTCCACACACTYCAAGGGGAAATATCTTAGAAGAACCATATGAAAGTGGACTGGAGTTGTACAGTGGAAAATGATTGACTGCCAGCCATGTGTCTCCAGGTTAGTTTAGAAGCTTATCTTACGAATCAGGATGTTAATTTGGGTTTAGGGAGCCAGACTGCTTTTATCAACACCAAAACCAGTAACATCACCCCTCTCAGCCCACCACTAAGAGCTCTGCAAATGGAGCATTGTCTGAATTGCTGGACCACATTCCAGGCCAGAACATCCTGCTACAACTGTTCCCAGTGCTGCAAGCTGCTTTTCTGTGTTTCTGTCCAGCTGTGTTATTTGGCCTATGGTAAATGTAAAGCCTTGGAAAGGTATTTATTTGTTGTGCATCTTGACCAGCTGATTCAAGTTGCTTTGTAGTGGATATGGTTCTCAAAATTACCCCTCAGTTTACATGGATATTTTCCTCCCTGGTGATGTTACTGATAAACTGTCTAACTGCTACTTGTAGTCTTTACTTGTACCATCCACTCCAGAAATATTGTCAGCTCGTCTGCTCTTTTCTGTTTACAGTAATTTTATCTGACATGTAAAATCTATCTAAGGGTTCTTGAAGGGGTTTGGACTTAGACACTGTTATTAACCTGCATTGTACAGGCAGTTTCTGGATATGCTTGGTAGGGCCACGTGATAGCTCTCTCTGGATGGGCTCTATCCCAAAATATTTAGAAAAGTGTGAAGCTCCCCATATCTTCATGGTGAAGAGTTCAGTCAGAAAAGAGAAAAACCTACATTTATGAATCTGCAGGCCAAGTACCCAAAAGTGAGATATGATGCTGGACCCAGTGCCAGATTCTATATGGATTGATAGTGATTCACAACTTTTGGAATGTCTAAGGACTTGGGTCTTGACTAAACACAAACTCTGGGTACTCTAAAACTTAAATGTTGGCTTCATATGAACTGATTCAACTACATCAAAATCTCCAAAAATTTTTTGAAGAGTTATCTTTGGACAGCAAGTTTTATGACAGGTCAAGTACKGTCTATGCATGCAGCTTGCTAAATCAGGCATCACTTAGCCTCCCCTAGTAGACACAGACCTTCATAAAATATATGAACAGAATGAAATCTGTATCCTGATGAATTTGACAGGCAGTTGTGAACCCATATTTCACCTGGATCAAGCTTTTATTAAGAGTTGGTTCCATCATGAAGATGGCTGTTATGAGGGAATGTGCAATGCAATCTCTGACCTGTTCATGATGAAGTTTAGAGAAAAACATTTTCTTGTTTTCTGATGCCAGTTTGTCTGGATTAGTGGAAGGTGATGTCCACTTTAAGCTGTTAGCTGTTCTATGATATTTTGATTACTGATGTAAGTGAATATGATTATTGACACATAGCTCTTCTCTAGCTACAAAAATTCCTGAAAATTCAAACTACAAAATTCCTGTGCTACCAAGCATTTTTCTGGATGCATTTTTCTGGAACACGTTTTTCATTGCCCATATTGCAGATGGAAGATTTACAATGCYGGATTTGTAGGGGATATTGTGGCAACAGAGTGTGGGACTGCTAATTTCCATGTATTCCTTGGCTGTATTCAAAGAGTTTAGGTGATGCTCTTGCTGTGTAAGCATCTCTTTCTTTTTTTTTTTCTCCCTCGTACAACAGCAGAATGCTTAAGCATTATAGCTGCAAGAGTTTGAAATGCTGTTTGCAAGTCAAACTGTTTCAAAGTAGCCCTGAGGGGAAGGAAAACAAATATTCCCTTAACCTTCATTCTAATTATATCAGTCATTAAAATACAGGGAACAAAGAAGAGTGTTTATTAAAATTCCCTTCTGTTGATAGCTCCTCTTTATAGTGTGGTTCATACCAGCAGATGTTTAGAGGAAGCATCTTTGTGGAAGGGAGGAATGGTATGCTTATGAATTGAGATCACTTAACCAAATATTTTAAAATATTCTGATACTCCCTATGATCTTTTATAGTATATGCAGAGCTGTTATTTTAAGAATGCATTTTCATTACAGTTATCTGTTATTATTTMTCTGTAGTTGTCCAGTTTTGCACAGTCCGTTAAATGTACAATCCTGATGAAATAACAGTGTTTGATACTTGTCGATTAAGATCCAGAAGTGGTATTGTATACWCTGCAGATAAGCAAACAGACAGAATAGAAGTGGCTGTTTTCAACTGAAGACCTAATTTCCCTTTGCTATGAGAACTCTTGATTCTGTAATCATAAATTAATTAGGTTAATTCTGAGATTATTAATACAACTGGCATCTACTTCAAACAACGAAGCCATCTGCTTTTATAGGGGCATTGGAGAGGTACAGACTTCTGCTCTGGATAATTTAAGTTCTTCGTAGGTCTTTTCTTCTTYCCCATGGTGCAGGTTTCAGAGTGGACTTCAGAGCATGTGCTACTATCCTGAGTTTGTGACCAAGGTCACTGTTCTCCTGATTCCAAAATACTCATCCTGCACTTTAGAAAGATGGCTTTCAGGTTGTCTGGTGATCAATAGAGATAAACAGAAGAACAGGAATACTTTGGGTTTTAGCCAAAATTTGCACCTGAGTGAATATTTTTCTGCAATTTAAATGGCTTTTCATGATGATGATGAGAACAGGATGTTGATGTCAATTTTTTTATTACAGAAATTAGTTCTGCAAGCATTTATTGGATTCTGTTTTCTCTTTTCCTAAATGCTAATAACTTGTTATAACTAAGAGTTTTTAAAATCCTTAAATTTTATCCTTAAATTTACTCTAGAGGTGATTTTTGTTTTCTTTCATTTTTGCATTCGTAATCCACAGAAATAAAAACTGACTGTCATAGAGGTCTAAAAACATCTTAAATATTTTTAAGCAGTATGTTTGTCTGCAAAAATGGAAATGTAGTGTGGTGTAGGCTAGTAGCCTGATATGGAGAGTAATGGTCTGTATTTCTTTCTTGGTGTTTGTGACACAAGGCCTCCAACTCATTTACAGGATGATTCTGGTGTAAGCAAAATGAAGTAGTCAGAGCAATCAGCATGGGACTGAGGGCCTCCAGCTCTCAGAGAGGTGCTGCACTGCACATCTCTGCTGCACAGCACCTGTCTGCCTTTGTAGGGAAATACATGTTGCTCTTGATRGACATGAGGATGATAGCATATGCTATTGATGCAATCCTCCTAAGTTGGGGAATTCTAACACGTAAACCAGGTTAGTGAGGCTTGTATGAAATTCAGGTCACACCTGACACAAGAGAGACAAAGGAGATGACTTCTGGGAAGCTTCATATCCCAGCAGTAAAAGAGAGAGCAAGAACAAGCTCCTTAAGCTGAGTTAGGGAAGCTCCATGGCATGCAAGTGTCAGCTGGTATCCTGAACTCTGTCATGTTTCGTGGCTGTGAGCATGAAGACCATTCGGAGTGAAAAGAGCACAACAAGAGCAGCAAGCACAGGGCTGATGGTATGAAAACAAACTGCTCAGGGAGCAGGTGGGAAGCAATGGGGGCCAAGCACCTTAACCCCACTTCAATCATRCCTAATGCTCCAGCAGCAGAAGGCAGCTGTAACTGGAGAGGATCCTGAGGCATCTCAGAGCTACTGCACTGACATGTAGATCCCTTACCACTGGGGTATGGGCTGTGACTGCAGGAGCATTTCTGCTACATTTGAAAAATCTTTATTCAGTAAAAATGCTTAAATTACTTTCTCAATTGTGCCTATGATACAGGTAAGGACTGAGCTGCTGAGCTACCTGCTACMGAGGTATATTGAGAGAGAAATGAACAGAAAACCAGAAACTAGTTTCAGTAGCTAACCCTACTGAGTTCTTCAGTACATTTAACTTGTCTCATTTAAGAGAATAGTGTTGACTCCTTCCTCTATTTKTTCTTCATCTTTTTTCCTTTGGTAAAAGAAAAACAATAAGTCTGTATTTCTCTTTTAATGATAAAACCAGATGAGGTAATACTAGTACTTTTGCTATCTGTTATGTGAGCAGGGGATGTGCTTCTGAAGACTCTTTCATTGCCTTAAAAGAAAGAATTCTCAATCCTCCATGAGTAATGCTACCAGGCAAACCTGCTGATTTGCAGCAGCCTGTTGCATGTTCTGCTGGACTTCGTGTCTTCTACCCCTACAGTCTGTCTCTTGCCTTTTTCAGTAAAAGGAAAAGCAGAGGAAAGAATTTGGTTCTGGCAGATTTCTGTTTTACTGAACAGCATAATTAGTATATAATATATGAAACCACAGAAGTACCTTCCCATCATAATCCATAAAAAATGCTCTGAGTTTCAAAAAGTCAAAGCCTGGGTGAGTGGAAAAAGGGAAAAGCCTTACAGAGGCATCCAAAACTAAGGAAAATTGTCATGAAGACAAAATGCCTGAGGTTATCAACATACACAACTTGCCTTCAGGAACAAGTGTACACAACTTGTCGAATCACAAATAAAGAATATTTGTTTAAAAACAATTAAGTCTTAGATTATCCAAGCATTGACACGGACAGCAGTCAGTGACAGGCAGTAGTACACTCAGTTCTAGGTGGARCAGAATAAACATCTTTACTCTGCACATTGCAGTACAGACTTGGAGAGTAACTTGACCTTTCCRTTTGAGGGGGCTAGTTCCTTAAAGGTAGATTTCCACAGATATTTCCTTACTGAAAAAGAAACCACAACCTAAAAAAAAACCATCCACAAACCAAAAAGGTTATTTAGAAACCCTAAAGAAGTTGTAACTAATTTTTACCCCTGAGGCTGTCATGCAAATAACGTTTTCAATGGGCTCCTATTTTACCTGAAACCAAATGTGTAAGGGTCACAAACCATTGGTTCAGATTCAGTTCTGTAATACTGTAAATGCATTTAAATGGATTTCAATAAAGAAGGATATTGCTTTCTATTCACACTCATACCAGAAAAACCAACAGAGAGGCTTGCTCCTTGCTAGATCTTATGGAAGCAAAATGCAGGAAATAATGAATATTCTGTTTTTATTTCTGAATTGCACATTCTGCTCAATTTTGCCTTGAGCCTTACATAAAAAAAAACCCACTTCCACTGTTAAAAATCAACACCAAACCTCAAGTAATCCAGTATTGCATGTATTTTGGAAAATAAATATGACCTAATTAAAAATATAGAGGTAAAARCACCAGTTGCATTCAGTAATTGCCAACAGGCAATGTTATTGCATGCAGAAAATTGACTAGTATACCAAATATAAATTATTGATGCACTCATATTGACTTATTCTGATTCTGATGGATAGAAAATGTGACACTATTGTAATGTGCATATTGTATTAATAACACAACTAATCAAAGATAATTTTTAACAAACTATGACATAAGGCCCTGAATTATTGATGGAGAACAGTTTAGAGATGGTTAGTGCATTAGTTGAATGTGTTCATTTCACTGACCATTTGGTCTGGTCCCATCTGCCACAAGTTAGCTTCCTCAGCTCTCTAGTACCCATTCAGGTGCATTTGGAGCAGCTGGGATATTAGCTCTCTGTGGAGAAATAAGATCTCACCATGACTCGCCAATGCTCCCTGCAGTTCCACGCTCCCCAGCAGCCTCTTCAACAATAGGACAAGGCCCTACTCAGTTCCAGGTCTAATAATTTAATGCCATAAAACAATGTAACTTAGTCCCTCAGAGAGTCCAATCTTATTAATAAAAAATGCAGGCATACAATTTACATTGTTATAGTGACATTCCTCAATATTGCTTTTTTTTCATTCTGTCAAAAGCTGCTTAATAAAGAAAAGACTTATTCAAGGAAATAATGTGGCCATTTGAGGTAGCTRGCCTAGGATTATAGCATGAAAATTAGGGAAAAGTGGAAGCAGGAGTGGGAGGGATGTGAGAATTAGGGGAGTTGCTGTATTAAAGGGGATTGTTTATTGAATTCTTTAGTTTGTGGAATGGTAACAATAACAACAAMAAAAAAAACAAAAAAAAAAAACAAACAACCCAGAGTATGGATTTCAAAACAATAAATGCTCACTTCTGATCCATCTTTACAGTTAAATGTGGTAATAGCAAATAGGCCATATCATTTAGCAGACGGTTGGACAGTGAACCAGGACAATTCATATTGTGACTCGAAGCACTAAAACAAGTGGCTTCCCATGACTTTTATTTAAGTTTTGTGGTACAAATCAGCCATTGTATGTCATSCAGTATTTGCAGACTCTGTCCATTTCCACAGCTGTTTTAAGTTAGAAGTTGTTCTTTGTTGTTAACCCTGGAATAACATCYGAAGAGGAATGTCAAGAAGAAGCAAATGGTTGGAAGCTTAAAGAAAACATTACCTGATGGCCAGAATCTTTTGAAAGAAAATACTTTTCATCCCAACCTTCACCAAGGGTGGTGGGAAATGACACYTGCTGGCAGACAACTTAGTAAACCTTCCAGAGCTCCCTCTCCACCCTGCTCATTTTCTGCTGTATAATGTCTTTGAGAATGTCTACAATTTCTCAGACCAGTTTTCAGACTAGGCAAGCTCTCTTTATGCTAGAAAACTTTTCAAATTCTCATGYGGTTTTCTCAGCTGAATCAGCCGGCCCACCTAAGCATCACTCTGTAATGCTTATAATGCGTCTCTGCATTAGTTAATACCCAGAGTRCTAAATGGGCTTCACCAATTGCTAGCAGCAATCAAGGCATGAGTCAGAGGATGAAGACAGCTTGGAGATGAATAAAAAGATATGTCAAAGAACTATTTGATTAATGTTGCCAAAAATGTCCTTATTTCTGATTTTCCCTAATCAGAGAGTTCACAATTTTACTTGTTTTTCCATTAGATAGGCTGCAATTTACTGGAACAGAATGAGGTAGGTCTGAAAAACCAGGGGAATTTCAGGAAGTATTCATATAGCAAACCACTGTTTACTGTAATAACAATGTCCTGGAAGACATTGATGAAAAAGTATTTGGATTTTTCATGTGGTTCCTGAAAATCAAGGCAGTGTTTCTGTCTCTATCCTCAGCTCACTTGCCTCCTCTCCCTCAAAAAAAAAAAAAAAAAAAAAAAAAAAAAAATTTCTCCAGAGTAGGTTTTTGTTCCTAGTCACAGGTACTATTATTAAGGGCAACTGAGAAGTATCACTTCCCTGCTGTGGTATGATTTGTGTTAGGTGACTAACATACAACAAAGGAAACTGTGATGAAGTTTCCTGCTCTCCAGCTCTGACAGCACACACTGAGGATTTCTGTGGCTCTCCAGCTCAGTCATTTGCTGGGGGAATGCTTGGGAACTTCCAACAACCCAAGCTAGACTGTTTCCCTCTTACCAACAAAAACACTACATTTGGTTCTCCACCCTTGCCAGACGTGACTAACCCTCAGGACTAAAAAAGGACTTCTGAAGAACTGTTTTCTCCATAGGCTTTCAGACACACGAAAAGAGAGGAGCTTTCTTCTTTTTTTTCCCTGTTTTTTTAAATGATAAAAGGAGACTGTGTCCCATGAGACAGCAGTACCATCAAATTTTAGCTCAATATAGTGTTCAAATCTCACAGGTTGAACATGGCTGTGATACCAGTATGYGATTTTCAGGAAACATGGCACAAAGTACAGAAGGGACAAAAACGTGTTTTCCTACTGCTGCTGGCAAAAGGAGTACTTATTTTGGTATTCTAACTGCTAGAGAGCATATGATCTCCAACTGTTTCTTCCAGAAGAATTAAAAATTGTCAAGTGGCATTCTGCCTTCTTTTTGCATTTCATGGAAACAGCTGGCTAAACTTCTGTGCTCCCTCACCCTTCTGCTGGAGCCTGGTTTTTAGTCACCGGATTGCTTTTTTGCCCATCTATTTAAACATTGTTTACACCTTATTAATCTAGGCAGAATAAGACATTCTGCAAGGTTTTGAAATGAAACACAAAAATTGTGCAGTCGATTTGTCAAAACACGCTTGTACAAAGACTGAGATCTGACACTCCTGGTGTAAGTCAGGGTTTATCCATATTGAATCCCTGTACAATTATATCCCTGTAAAATTTCACCAATGTGCAACATGAACAGTGTAATTTGTAAAAAGAAGCCATAAAAAAAAGTTGTTTTTCTTTTCTGAACCATTTTTGCCAATGTCAGAGAAAACTGTGCCTCTGTCTGTGTGCATGCATAAATCCTCACTGTAATGCAGTTAGTGTTGCATCGAGGACAGAAGGCAGAAGTTTAGGTTGTATCTTGCAACATCTCCGAGAATGCAGTGTTACAGGCCATAAAGCATCGTGAAAAAATGGGAAAACKTAGAAAATATCTCACCTACACAGAGCAAACAATGCAGAGCTAAAGATATCCCAGGGTTGGATTTATTTACCCATAAAGACAGCCCAAATTAAGGCACCAGAACATTGGCTGAAGTGCTCTGCCCTGCCAGATATTCCCTGTACAGGGAATATGTGCTGTCAWAATTTCACTGGTGGTGTCAACTGCCCTTCCCACTCACACAGTGGTGGCAAAACCCTCTTGCCCATCAGTATCCCACTGCGTAAGGATGGCACATTAAAAAGGTACGACTAAAAAACCTGATGTGGTTTTACAAGCAGATTTCTTAGCTTCTGTAATGTTTTCTGGAGGGACTTGGGTTTCATTGGTTATAGTTACATTATAATGAGTCTGTGCTCAGGCCCAGAGCATATGGACACAAGCCCAGGCTGTGGCATGGGCATTCCATGAGCTCAGCGCTTGTGGAGAGAAAGCCTGATCCCACCTCCCCCCATGCAGGGCAGCCATGTCCCTCCTGCCTGCAGCCTGAGTGGCTTTGTGCAGCTGTCCCAGCCAGCAGCCTGCACACACAACACCCTACAGCAACAACACCTTGCTGAAATCAGACAGCAAGGCTGGCCTGGGGTCACTGCAAGAGCCAATGCCATGGGCAGTAAGGACTGAAGAGGGGCACCAGGCAGCCCAGGGTGGCTGCAGGGAGGTGGGAAGGGCACTGTGCCCTTGGTGGTGCTCGGCCCCATGCTCAGCTGAGCAACACAGCCACTGCCTCTACTCCAGAGGATGTCACACGTCACACTAAGGCTACTGGGTGCCAGCTGGGCATGCAAATTAAAGCATTTAAAATATCCTGTTTCTTCATTTTARATTGATAAACATGGTGCTTTCTCCTGCTAAGTAGCATACAAGCATTTCATCTTCTACTTCAAAAAACTTTTGAAAATATGAAAGTGCTACCTGGTTTGTTTGGTCAATAGAGGTGGAAACTTAAAAGAAAGTCAAGCTTTTGTTTGTGTACTGTGCCCAGTTTACTCATCTAGAAGGATGATGCATAGCTATTGAGCATTTGTCTGAAGAATGGTTTCTTTGGCACTGTGTCATGAAATATGCTGAAACAAGAATATATCTACAGTTAGGGCACTCTCAAATTACTGATYTGTTTTAAATGAAATCAAACTCCTTACAAGATTGTCCCAGATCTATATAGTGATTTGAAGTGCTAATGCTTGCACTGGGATCTTTACATTAGCAAATAAATCTGGGAAAATAAATGTATCCATTTGTCTGCCTTGCAGGGATATTCCTGAGGAGGCAGCTGCACGCTGTTCTGTTTCATTGTGTTGTTTTGGTTTTAACCAGCTTGGCTTTCTTTTCAGCCATGCTGCAGGAGAGGAAGGCTCCATTTCAGTGGTAAAAACKCTTCTTTTTAGCCAAAAAAAATAAACATGTCAGCTCCACCAGAGAATTAGTAAGACTGCACAGTGCAGCTCTGTTTACATTAGGATGGACTACARCAGTTGAGAGTTGGTGTTCTCAACTTCCCTTCTGAGTTCCACCCTGAAAGCAGCCTGTAACACCAAGGTGGGTTTTGGTGGGTTGCCTTGCTGAAACCACTAAAAACCCATTTGCCAAGTTTAAGTTTCCCAAAAGTATTAAACATGAGATCATCATRGGGATGTAAATTCCTCAGAGACAGCTGAAAGTCACTGCTTAAAAGAACGTTGCCCTGATCTAAATATAACTGAGAAAAATCAACACTCAGAATAAACAAATAAACACATTGGGATTTCATAAACAGATGATGAGTAACATTCAGCAGATAAATTATGTATCCCATTTAAGGACCAAGCTTCAGRTTTTAGTGGGGAAATAGAAATATCTTATATGAGGCAGAAATGTAAGTTCTTTTTTAAATTGAGCTAATGCATTTGAAATTCAACAAATATGATGGTTAGCCTCAAGAATYCATCCTTTAGGAAAAGTTTCACTGACCAATCACATGCAACAAATGAAGAAAACAAGAGCTATAGGAAGCTGAGAAGGTTGTATGTGACTTCCTTCTAATACCTCCTAAGATGATTGAAACAATTCAGTTCCCAGAAAGGAGGCTAAGAATAGATCCTATTTCCAAGGCATTTTTTGACCCGCTCCACATGAGGACAAACCTTGGGAATGAGATCCCACAGGTGCAAAACATGTATAACTCATATACACAGCTCATCTTTTGACTCTGCCAAGTGATAGACCTTTCTCTCCTTTATCGGTCTTCAGAAATTGGTGAAATAAGTGAAAAAAAAAAACCAAACAAATTCTTATTTTTCACTTGGACATTTCACATCATTTCACTTGGAGACTGCCCCCATTCTTTACTTCCTTTATTTCACATGAAGATGCACCTATGTAAAAACTGTTACATTTTTAAAAGGATATCTAGGCTAGCAGGTGCTTCATCTGATTTTTATTTCAAATTTAAGATGTTTTGAAGAGAGAGAGAGACACTAAACCCCTTCTAAAACCACTGTCTCAKCTCCCAAGATGGTGAAAAGAAAGAGACATTTTTATACAGCTAGCTTAGATAAAAAATTTAGCTTTTGGTGGCTTAGGTTAAATGAGATAAATCCCATCCCCAGCAATGCTGTGCTGCAATAGTAGATTAATAAATGCATCTGCATGAAGATAAACTGGTGCCTGTAATATTTAGGCATCTTTACTGTTTGTTCTGCTCACAAATATAACAATTGTGCCTGCCAACCTGGAAGATGTGTATAAACGTGTGTACATATATATGCATATATGTGTGTGTATATATATATATATATATATATTTCCCACTTTGTGTCTAACTGCCATTACTGCTAGTAGGAGATGTACATGGCTATTGAGAGCAGAATACCCCCAGTTTCAAGTACCTGGATTATTTTTACTTTGCATGGAAGTATGATTRGTTGTAATGAGAATTCAGGATTCAATGAAAGTGAGGTAGCTTAAYAGTAAGAATTTAGTGCAGTTTTACAATCTGATTAACTTAAAATACCTCAACTTATAGCTTTTTCAAGCACACATAATGGACCTTATTCAATAAGTTAGCTTAATCAGGTGTTACTGTCAGAGAAATATCACCATTCTTCTAAAAATAAAAGCTTGTGTTTCCATGTGTTACTGTTGGGCTTGTTCCTTTTCTTCCTATGAAAAGGAATTTATGATACAGCCCTGAAATTATTTTATTAATGTTTTTATTTCACTGAAATCAAAATAGCCTGTAGAACTAGCTCCCCTGTGTTCAGGCTTTCATATATATATTTGATAGTAGTAACATAGAGATGTTTTAGCTTCCATAAACATGATTTGGCAAAAATAACATAATTAACAAACCATGGCTTTGTGGRAATCAGGAAAGCCATAATCTTGAGGGCTTAGGCACTGAATAATGGGCSTCCTAAACCTGCTCTGTCACTAACTCATCACATTGTTTCAAGCAGCTTGTGACTCCTCTGCCTCAGGGTTTTTATCTTTAAAATCCAGAGAGTGATTCCCGTATTGCAGGGCAAGCCTCAGTTTACCTGCCTGAACACGGTGTGTGTAAAAGCTTAGCAGGTGTGGGTGTTCCAGTGTGCTGTCTGTGCCTTCCCCCGTGTGAAGGGCACAGTCTCTGTGTTTTGTGGGCAGAAGTGAGATGGAATTTGTGAAAATGGCCTCGGGATGTCTGCTCAAGAGCACGCACTGGGCCTGCTGTGCTGCTTTGGGAGTGCTGCACCAAGAACAGTAATGCACAGGCAGAGCTGGGAATGCTCCATTTTGTGATTGCATCAATCAAAACTTTTTCCTAGGTACAGTTTAGCTCAAAATGGGACTAAGCAGWCTCAAGTAAAAAGGCATAGTCTTAGGAAGACCGCTCAGGGTTTTGTTGTTTGGGTTGTTTTTTTCGTTTTACACATATGTGCATATGTATACACACACACAAATTTAAAATACCTAAAAAGGAAAGCACCCTTCCTCCTTTCCCTGCTTAAACATCAAGACAAACTCAATATTTGCCTTGTTACCAATGGAGGAGGATATGAGGAACCAGGAAAGKGTCTCCTACACGTGATGGCTTGGGATGCTATGTTCAGCTGCATACTTATCTATCTGGGTGAATTCAAGCTGCCTAAACTGTAATTTTCCAGTCAAAGCCAGCTGAACCTGAACACAGCACTCCCTCTCATCTGTAAAATAGTCTTTAGGAAGGTGCAGTGTACTGTCCTTTGGAAACATTTCTCTTTCCACTGAGTATACAGRAATCTAAATGACCATTCCCATTTTAAATCAAGGAATAAGTTACAGTAACACCAGTTTTCAGATTGCTCAAAATTATTTACAGTGTAAAAATTATGTGCAAATGGTAAATACAGAGAATAGTTTTAATATATAATTAATTTTTGTCCCCCTTCAAAAACAAGGCTATTAATGTTAAGGAACAGCTATGGTTAATTTTGAATGCCTGGCTTTTTTTGGTAGAAAACACAGATATTGCTGGTGATGGCATGAAACATAGAGATTTCTGATGCAGAGTATAYCACATGAGAAACCCACAATCATTGAACAGACTGGTATCCTATRCAGAAATACTAGGCCAAACAAATGACTAACATGTTAGGAATGACAAAAATCTGTCATCTCACTCTATCAGCATCTTACCACTTTTTTTTAGTGCTGCTATTTAGTATCAAACAGAAAGCCTATGGAATGTAGAAGACTAAAAAAAMCTTGAAATAATAAAATTATTCAGAAAACATCAGGACACGGCAAAATTGTAGTGAAATTTCTACTCATTTTTCAAGCTGCGATAGAGCTACTAAAAAGAAATAAAACAACACATAACTGAAAAAAAATGAAACATTGAAAGATTGAAGCAATCTTTCCTTTTCTCCATTAACTGTACAAAAGATTGAATTCTGTAGTCCACACTCAAAGTTTTGTCAGGGTAAGCAGGAAAATTCACATCACTTGCCAGGGAATTCTTTTTAGTTATGAATACAGGTGGGTTGGTTGTGCCATTTCAGACTGTCAATTGTCAGACTACATAGGAGAAAGAAAAACTCATCCAGGACTGAAATGATAAAATCACTGAAATAGGGCACAGAATTAAGAAGGTTGAAAAAATCTAAGAACAAAKTATTGTGGTAAGTGCTTGAATTCAGCAAGTGGCAAATGGCAATGGGACTGAAATAATTTAGAGATCATTGGATTGAAATTTTGGATTGAAATCCAGAAGGTCATTCCTTATTCATACCTAGAGAAGTCACCAGAACTGTTCTGCCCTGACTGGTGATGGTCTGTTACCCCCTTCACTTGAATGTACAAGTTTTCCTCTGTCTCACTGTCACTTACAATGAGAATTCTCTTACATTGTTGCAAATGGTTGTCAATAAAATGACCATTTGGGGAGAAGGCATTTTGGGTAATATTCAGGGTGCTGTTATGTTTTTGTTGTCCATTTTGGAGTCTGCCATAACCTGTGAAGCTTTGTGCACGTTCAGAGAAAGTCACTTTCCTATTGTCCCTGTGCCATGCACACATATAGATGTGTWTATGTTTTTGAAAACTAGAGCTTTTAGTGATTGGCTCAGCCAGCACCATCCTTAACAAGCTTGTTTTAGTCTATTACTTCAAATTAATTTTTTAAGACTAGAGCATTAGAGAGGATGTCTGCTGGGGCTACAGTTGGAARGACAAGTCTGAGGACTAGTTTATGAAATAAAAACAGCACATAAGGGAAGAAAACTGCCTAAAGGAAACATACTGCTGTTCAAAGCAGGCAAGAGGTGGGAGGCAACCTTGTTAAAAAAAAAAAAAGCAAAAGCAAACAAACAAACAATCAAAAACCCTGAAACAAAACAATACAAAACAAAAAAATGGCAAAAAACCCCAAAACTGGGAAAAACGTCCAGATGCTCTTGAATACTGAAACTGAGGTTTTGCTAATTTTAATCTATCCTACACATTTTTCTTATGGTTGACTTATGGGAATTGCTGGTAAGAAACCCTCAAAATTTACAAATGCTTTAGGGTTTGCATCCTACTTGTTGACAGATACTCACTGGGGAGATGAGGCACAGAGGGTGCTGTAGCTGTCTCTTTTGCAGTTGCACCCCTTCACTTGATACATCTTGTATGGGGCATGGCAGGGATATTTTATTTTGAGTACAGCTTAGTGCACCCATTAAACTTTGCAAGTCAGATTCCAAGTTCCCAGAACATTCCCCAAAGGGAGAAGTTTTACTTGTAAAAGAAAAAAGAATAAAAAAAACAGATGTGACAACCAAGAGATTGTCATTAACACCCCGAGACTGTATGAGCTGTTCCTTTTTATTTCCTTTTGCTTTTCTCCTTTTCCTTTTCCCTCCTGCTTTTTTGACTTTGAAAGCTCACCTTTTAATTAATATCTACAAAGTATATTATTATTTATTAAAGAAAACAAATGTTCTCCTGTGATTCAAAGTTCTGGAGCTTAATGGAAATGCTGTTCAATATCATGAAGTTGTCGGTTTTTTTAAACTCTGTTGGGCATATTGCTGGTAGTTTGCCAGGATTTGTTTAAATCTGAAATCTCCATATTTCAAATTTACACCTTCATCTTCATGCTAAATTTGTTTTCTATCTTTAATAAGTTTCCCACTAATTTAACTAATACATGTCATGCATGTCATTTTTACCAGGTCAAAACCATTAATTAAAACWAAACAATTATTAACATGCCCCTCCCAGGTAACTCTATTCTGGAGCAAATTACAGGCAGTTTGAATTTATATCATCAAAAATTWGATATGAAATCAGATGCCATCAAAATGACCAGAAAGTAGCAAAATTTCTATTTTATTTTGACAAAGAAACCCATCTAGAAAAACAAAATCTGTGAAGTTATGTCCATTCTGCAATGTGCAATTCTTTGGGGCGGGGAATGAGACAATCAGAGGAATTCCATAGAGGCTGGGTAGGTTTGTGGATACGTGCCCGTATGTAGAGTTACCCTAAATGTGTACTACTCGCTCTCCCAAAGRTAAAATAGGAGTACATTGAACAGTTTGCTGTCAATTGAATGATCTTTACATTTAGCTCTTTTCTCTACAAAGTGATTGTCTTCAAAGCAGGACAGAAATATTATTTTCCTAAACATATTTAAGAAAACAAATGCTGAAAATTGCCACTATATCAATTTTAAAATTTTGCTTAACTTCATAATTGCTAGTAAACATCCTCTTTCCTCACAGCCCCCAAAAAGAAGTACATTTGAGCATMCAAAATGTCACTGAAACCCTGAGAACAAAAATATTTCAAGCTTCTCTGTTGCTAGCATAATATGGCTRTAGCAAAACGCATACTAGTGAGTTGGAATCATATCATCCTGAGCATCTGCACTACTCCTCCTTGGAGAGTGCATACTAATCATCTCTCTTCATGGTCAGTAACCACATAAGGACAACACCAGACGATGCCAGTGGTTTTGGTCCTGTAGCATTTATATGCTTTCCTGCAAAGATAGTCTTGCCAGATAATATTCGTCAACCTTGTCTTTGGTCTTCTCTCTTGATTGAGGCAGATGTTTATTTTCCATCTGCACTATATGTCAGTGCAACTGCAGCCTTCATCTGGCAAAGGGTGCCTGTAATATTATGAGGCCATCGCATAAGCTGCTGGAAAGATTACTCTTGTGAATAAAATCAGTTTATGGCTAAAAACATTTATTCTTCATTTTGATAAGCCCTTAACAAATGAAAATTTGCTTCCTTACACTTTTGCCAAGCATAGGACCATGTTTATTTCTAGCTATATGGGTCACGAAGGATTCCCAGCTGTTAGATAGAGTCAGTTGTGCATTGCTGCACTCAACAACATCTGTTTCACAAAAACAGTATCCAGCTTTTAGCGCTCAAATGGAGGTTATACCATATGCCAGCAGACCACTTAGTTTTTACCTTGGGAACCAACTTTACACTAGTCAAGGTAACAGAGGAAGTACTGAGTATTTAAATGCTACCAGGCTTCAGTCACATCTTCATGTGCTCTTGTCATTTCCAACTATATATAGTAAAATTAGTTCCAAGCATATACCGCAAGCTGTTCCTCTGTTTAATTATTAACTGGAAGAAAGTTTGTTTGCAAAACAGTTGAAATGTTTTTTGTGATAGACTCTGATGTTGAAAGTGGTGCCATAAGATGCTTCTGCAAATACAGAACCTTGTTAAAATGTCAAATAATATCAGCTATCAACAAAGGCAGATCAGGCTGAATACCCTTTAACTACTGAGCAGGATGTTAAAAAGCCATACTACCGTGCAACTCTTCAGAGCCTCACAAACCATTCAAAATGTCTGGCGGTGTTATACTACCAGGATGTTTTCGAGTATGATTTATGTTCTGCTACCAACTGTCTGCTTTCCTCTCATTTGGTTTTAATCACTTAATGACTCTCCAGAAATAAAGTTTAAAAAATAYGTATTTTTGACAGCAACAGATAAATTAGGTTAAAGGAAATGCTTCTGATGGGTGAATCACTCTCTCAGGAGAATATCAAATAATATTATGCCCTTAATGGTAGCAGGAGGACAGTTGTTCCTGATAAAAATTGCATAGTATTGTATCGCATTCRGTGATACAGTAAAGCAGATTTGTTTGCTGATGATTCATTTCTATCATAAATATTTTGTTGCAAAATGCATTCCTTAATGCCCAGTAAGATGTTTGCAATTGCATGTGGATTAAATTTGTTTTGTACTCTGGACTAGCTACAATACTCCCATTATACTTGATTCTAGCAAATAGTGTCACTGAGAACGTGAATTATGCCAGTGAAATGGATGTGTTAGGTTCTGTTAACTCAGACAATATTTCCTTGTAAGTAGTTCAGTTGACTGCAATGTAATGATCCTTTTCTGAAATAGTGAAAAAAGCCATAGTGCCACAGACCAGTTTGCTCCAAGTCCCATCTTTAGTTTGTGAAACTGAAGAATGAGTCAAGATGCACTAAGAAAATGCTTTTATCTATCTCCCTGCCATTACACAAACAAGTAAATAACAGAGTCATATCACCAAATAGATTCTGTCCTGACAATTTTCAGGAGAGTAGTAATGAATTCACTTGGTGCATTGTAACCCTTCCATAAGCATCACACGTACATGGTACAAGCTCTATCTGGCTTTGGCTTGGTTCTTTACCTACTGAGCTTCACTATGGACATGCCCCAAGCTTCTCTGGCTCTTTTCTGCTGTTCATGCTTTTATTTTGGATGAAAATGATGTGCTGTTCACATGCTGATAAAGAGTTTACATCCTGATATGCAGAAAGGTGCTGAGAGAAAAGCAACCACCTCCGATAACAGATGCTCCAAGTTTCATATTACAGACAATGCCAGAGCCTGACAAATCCATGCTTTTGGGAAACATGTCAATAAATCTAAAAAAGAAAAAAACCAAAATTCTAAGTATGCCAAGTCATAAATTATACTAAGAATTCAGGGGTTTGTTCMCAAAAGGGACACCAACAGAAAAAAAAAGAATTCCAGGGCAGATCAGAACCTTTGAGCCTGCAGATTTGTGAATAGGATGAAATGACCTCATGATTAATTTTCATAACCTTTTGCAAAAAACACATTGAATCTTCAGAGAAATAGGGTTGGAAGAAAAATAAGATTGCATAGTTTTTAAATTCGAAGTAAGTACTTGATGGATTGAAATCTTCCCAGAGAGCAAGGTCCAAAGCAGTTTTAGCAAAACTAAAGTCAGAGAAGTGACATCCATTTATACTGCATCAGGGCTAGGCCTCTAACCTACAGATTCTTTGTTGGTTTGGCATATTTTTAGTTTTGGGGCTTTTAAATTTTTTTTTTTTTAATTTTTTTTAAATTTTGCTCACTGTGGTCAGATATGGAACTTTGCCACTCCTGCAAAAACATTTACTTAAATTATGGATTTAAATTTGAGGTTTCAAACCTGTTTTCTGTTTCCAACCCTTTAAGAAATCATCCAACTAAGAATAATTTACTCAAAGGACAGTATGAAACACTTCATGCATTATAAAACCCCAACAAATCCTTGACATGATCAGTTCTAGTCATTTATGATGGAAAAAGCCTCTTTCCTTATATTTTGAATATTCTTTTTCCTATCTTCATCCACATTAAGTTCTTTGGGACCTTGATGCCCTTCTGTGTGTATCATATCTGTGTTTGGCTAGTACTGTACTGCAAATAGTAACAATTTAATTTATTCTTCCCCCAAGAGCTAAAATTACTGAGGCTTTGTGTGCCCCAATTTTGTCACCAGCAATTTTCTGAATAGTCTCATCCTACACAAATTCAAAGGCTTGGTTTTGTTTTAATAAAATTACATTTGCAGCAATTAATGTTACACCTTCACTTCAGAGATTTCATCCTAGAATACACCTTATTTTCCAAAGAAGAATGTGAAGCGCAAGTGTTTCTGGTTTTAAGCATTTAGAAATTTATAAATTGCTGAAAAAGATTTCTCTTCTATTTATTTTTGTTTAGCATCCACCTCAGATTTGAAGTGTTGGCCCTTGGTCCACTTGGGAAACAAGAGGATTCTGGGGATGAAAATAATATGGGGATGTCTAGGGTGTTGTGAGTATTGCTTTTCCAAATTAAACAAAAGCAAAAATTGTTCACTTCTCAAAACATGACGTTATCACAGATTTTTTGGTCAGTATTTCTGACCAACCATGCTGAACTTATAACATTAACTCTGTACAGACAGTGTACAGAGGTGGCCTGCCACCATTGATTAGACAGGAAAGCTCTTAAATTCATTAGACTCGTGAACTTTGAAACTTTTCTCTTTCCTCCTAGTGAGTCATTGCCAGGAACAACTCTCYGTGCCCCTTTTCAGATCCTTCATTTCAACAACACATCTGCACAACCTTGCTCCACATGAGAAGAATTTCATGTGCAAATTTCAAAAAAAAATTTGAAAGTCCATCTTTGCTGCTGCAAAACCATGGTGTCTTCAGCGATACCAGTATGAGACATTCTTCATTTGTCATCAGCAGACACAAAATGTCCATATGGCTTCTGTGAGTCTCATTGAATCCTTACTTCTAGACTGCCATTTTTCAAGCCTACTTCCCCTGGCCTCAGGAGGTGTCCTTTCCAGCACAGAGGGATCAGAGAAATTCTTGCTCAACCTTTTGGTGGTTCTACTGTCCTGCTCTACAGTCTTTATATATTTCATCTTCAAAATCAATGATGACTGGCACCAGCTGCTTCTGACTCCCCATTAACTCCTTGCCACCTAGTCATTTTATTATGATTTTGTACTTCTGCTTCCACTCTCCCCCATTTAAAACTGTACACTGGTTTTAAGCGCTCCCTAAGCCTACAAGATTGGTAAGATATTCTGAAYAAAATATATTAAAAAAACAAGCTGGCTTTCCAGGTGGGTTTTCCCAAGCTCTCACAGCACCCATTCAAGTAAAGTTTTTACAGTTACATCTGTGCAAACAGTGAAAACAAATACAGTGTTATGGCACAGAGCTGAAGGAAGTTAAGTGCACCTCTCCACCTGCCAAGGCCCAGATGTGGGAAATTAAATGGCACACAGACCCCAAATACTGGGACACAGCAAAATTATGGCTACAGAAGGCTTCGGTAGTATGTTAGTTTAATTTCTTGAAGCATAATCTTTTCTGCAACCATTGTTTTCCCATTTCTGCTGCAAGCAGTTTTAGCACCAAGCAYGCGAGAAGATTTATAACATCTCTAAAACCAGAAATGAGCAAAGYGTTTGTCTGCAAAGAAGAATGTCCATCATTAASAGAGAYCATAAAGAGAGATTTTTGTGTCTATTACCAGAGATAGGTAAGATGTAACTTACAGCAAGACTTACTGCTTTACAGAGTTTGGATGTTTATTAGGAGAGCAAAAGAAAAGCCTGTTTTTTTAAATTTCTGAGATTTTCTACACTCCCTCCAATCCCCAAATGAGGCCAGTAAGAGCCACACTTAATCTCYTCCTCTTCATAAAAGCCTCTTCTTTATTCTCACTAAGTGATCCCATGTGGCACATAAAGGCAGTGTTGTTTCTTAAAGATGTTTCTCAAAGAGAGAAATAGAGAAATACCCAGTTAGTTTCAGACACTTGTAGCTACCAGACAGGCACAAACTGATATTAACTGGAGATGGTGAAAGCCTGGAAAGCTTCYGGGATGTACTGGACTCCAAAAATCTCATACTGGGTCACGCCACAGGTCCATTTTAYCCAGTACATGATCTTTAATAATATATGACAGTGCTAGAGCACCACATCACAACACTCCCTTCAAATATATACATTGCCATTTTGTGCAGCCTTATGCACCTTATGGGCTGGACGTGCCAGYCACATCTTTCTATTAAATAGCCCTATTTTTACACCCACTTACAGAGTCTATGGTATCCTTGAAATGAGCTCTACAATTTATTACCATGTGAAAAAAAAAAAAAATTTTGTTTTGCTGCCTGGTTATGCACTTGTCTCTACAATAGAGAGGCTACTGCTAGTTGTTCCCTGTCAATTTCCACGATGTTTGTGACTTCACAGACTTGCCCTCAAACTTTTCTTTTCCAGACTGAGGGCAGTTGAGTCTATTTAATCCTTGTTCATGGAGGAAACCTTTCTCTGTTCTTCTAATSACCATTTTCACACTCTTCTTCTGCTGAATCCTTGCTGATATGGAAGGAACCAGAACAGCACACAAGTGGTCCTGGTTCTGACTTTCTTAGCATAGGTATAAGGAGTATAATCTCAAAAATYTGAACATCTGCAGTAACTCATGGCTACATCTGGGATTGTTTTTCTTGGCTTCTTCAGCGTTCAGGAGAAAAGGAGAATGTATCTGATCTCTTTGAAATCTGCKTTATGATGGGATGGATCACACCTTGGAAGAGTACGTCTCTGTGTCATTAGCAAATGGGTCAAGGCAAGTAACTCATATGTAGAGTCTCTTTGGCAAATATCTGTATGATTGAATGAAGCCCACACAGTGCTATCTTTTCAGAGTTGAAAAGTTTCAATTGTTGTAAAATTTCAGAGTTGCAATGTTCCAAGCCAACCGAATCCTTGGCAGCATCAACAGGAGTGTGGCCAGAAGGTCAAAGGAGGCGATTTTACTCTGCTCTTGTGACACCCCACCTGAAGTGCTGTGCACAGTTATGATGCCCCCAACATAAGAAGGTCATGGAACCCTTGGAGAT